>NW_007730809.1:7133-49041 GCF_000696425.1 Galeopterus variegatus | reverse complement strand
TAGGAAGACTTATTCCGGTGGTCTTGGGGGGGGGGGGGAACGGTCCACACCATAAAGCTGGCAACTTATCCTGTTTTGCAGTTGGTGTCTGGTTATGCCTTCAAATGTTTTTGGTGAGCTCTTGGTACGGCCCACACATTAGACATGAAATTGTCCCTTAAAATTTACGAGTTGTCCAGCTTCAGTTTACAGGTCTTCAGGAACAGTACATTTCTTGTTCTTAAAAGAGTCATAGCTGGATAATAGAGAAAATTAGAAGAGTTCAGAATCCAGTCAAATTTACAGGTAGATAATAAAACTCAAACAGTAAATGAGGCTACACTCTCCTAACAGGTGTACTAGTTTTTGTTTTGTTTTTTTTTTTTTTTTTGATAAATTTTTTTCTCTCTCTACAGTCACCTTTATTTTTACCAAAAATAATCATTAGTAAGATCAATTTGCCTGGTTATTTACATAAATACAGCAGGAATGATATAACTAATGTTTCCTATTGTATCCTATTAAAGAGAACATATTCTTATTGAACTTATGTAAATAACCATATTGCCATAAAAATAAGAATGCTCGCTAATAATTTTCAAATTCGGAAGGGATCAGGTAGAGAAGAAAAGTAAATGCTTTAATTTCTGTTTACAAAGGTATGACTTACCAAGATGCTGCAAGCTATAAATTGGTTAACATTTTTTCTTAAGTTTGAAAAACCAACTTTAAAAAGAACTAGCCATGTTTCAAAGCAAAGATAGTGTAAAATTCATAATTCTTTACCAATTTAGTCTCATGTAATTCTTGTTCTGTCAGGTCTTGGTTAGCAGTTTCACAAACCCATGATTTTCTTCATTAGAAATTTGGAAATTCAGTCCAGTGATATAAACTCAAAATTATTAGAAACTGTACTTGTCAGAGTTCATTCTTTCCATTTTCACTGAGGACACAATTATTTAAAACTATAATTACTTGCAAAGAGCTTTGAGAAAAAACATCAGAATGAAGTAACCAAGTGTGGGCATTAAGACTTAAAATAACCATGACAAGAAAATTTGGTTATTTGTGTGGCATACAACAATTTAAAATAACCAAAATTATGACTGATAGCATTTATATCAAGGCACAGTACATTTTTAGAACCTTATATAATTTTGCAAGATATATTAATAACATATCTATATAACTCAAAGAAGGCAAAAGTGTTTTCTAAATAATTTAATCTATCAGATAAGCCTGATTAGTTTTAATATAATATCTTTTCCTCACAGATCCTTTGAGAAGTTTCAGGGCCCTTGGAACATCTCAAAGTTAATTCAAGTCAAAAAGACTTAATTTCTTTATAATTTGATTTTGGAAAGTTTCTCAAATAACAAAAGTTTAAAACACTTAATTAAACATAAATTATTAGAAAATAAAACCTGTGTGACAAAATATTTTAAAGGCACAAAGCACAAGAAATTGTCTAGATAAAACATGGAATTTTTTCCCAGGCTAGTTACCTAAAAGATAAACTTCGCACAATTTCCAATTAAGAGCAGTTCAGTTTTTCTGATGCAGTACAGAGTAGGGACATGCCCCAGAAAGGCTGTTCATAAATATTCAGACTGGATCAACGCTATCTACCTCCTTTCTTTGCAGTTAATAAACCCATAATGAGTTGGTGACAGCTTAACCGCCATACCAATCAGCATGCTACATTTGCAACTTTGCAGTTTACAAAAGCTGCAGCATCTGCTCACTAGAAGGAACAAAAGTGCAGATGACCACTATGTGACTTCCCACCCATGATGCTAGAACAGAAAGGACAAAGTTAAGGGAAAACTGATCCCTCTGCACATGACCAAAAACTTCAGAAACTCAGGGACACATGACAGTAAGCTGATGTAACCTTGTGTCAGCCTGTTAGGGTTTAATTACTGTAGATCCTCCTCCACAGCTGAATATTTCTCCTCTTAGTTTAGAGAAACATCCCCATCCCAGAACTGCAAATTAAACCCTCTCCTAAGATTCGAGGGGCACTGTCGGGTCCACCACCGGCCGACCCGTACAGCCCTAGCCTCGTTCCTTCTGGTGGGCGAGCGAACGGCCCGGGATTCCTCTTTCCCTCCTGTCCCCTTTGGAAGGAGACCGGGGAAGAGAGCCATGAAGAGAGGTGAGCACACCACCGGCCAGTTAAAGGACACTCAGACGTGGCGGGGGTTCTGCCAAGCAGTTCCGTTTATTAGTACACAAGCATTTGCTTTTAAAGGCAAATGGGAAAGGCAGGTTTTTTACATGCTCCAATCAGCTTAAGGGTTCTGTCTCAATGCCTATCTATTGCAATCACGCAGTGTTCACAAGCACGGCCAATAAGGGCTAAGGCAAGGTTCCCACAGACACTCCCACCCTACTTCCTCCCGGCGCCCTCTTAGGCTGCCACCTTAATCCACTTGTCACTTAAGGTGGCGTTAGTTTTTAAGGCCCAACAGGGCACTCCTCCCCACGAGGATGCCCATTCACCCTTCTGCACATACTTTTGCTTTGCAATAAAACTCTATTGTTTGTATGTTTCTGTGGTTTTTCCCTCTTCCTTTCCCTTCATTTTATGGGTGCTCACCACTATACAGGTTCCTCTTTGTCTTGTGAAAGATTTTTTTTTTTTTTTTAACAGTTTGACCAGGAACCCAGAACTGCAATCTGGGAACACGTCAAGAAAACCCTACTGTTTAAACACAGGGGCGCAAATTCTAGCCATGCATTGGTGTACTTTTGATGTCAATGTTTGACTTTTTAGAAAAACTTATCATTCCCTTCCAATTTTAGCCAATTTTTAAAATTCCTTTCATAAGTTTACCCTTTACAAACCAATGTTATCACTTACTCAGACATTTTCATTACATGTTTAGACTTTTTGTATGCCCTAGATTTTAAAAAATAACCAGTCATTTTTCTTTAGATGTCCTGACTTTGTCTTGATTCATACAAAACTTGCCTTGAAAATTAAACTATCCTATAAAATTTGAGTATTTTTTGTATGTCATTACACTAGAGTACAGTAATTTTGAAATTGCTGGTGTATTCACAGGGAAAGGACACATCACAGTGGGTACTGCACTTAAAAATTCTCCAATAAATATACACTTATAAAATACTCTCCATAGTTCACAGCTTTAAAAAGTCCATCTCTTCTTCTTAACTTTCTTCTACTTTAAACATAACATCACTTTACCTCCATCTCTCTCCTTCATCATAAGGTATTATTCTTTCTTATTCATACACAAGTGTTATTCGGGATTAATAATGCTTACTGCATATCATATTCTAAGAACAAAGTCATATTGAATGGCATCTGGATCCCAGGATAAAGAGCACCTGGTAGGGCATGGTGGCGCTGGCTTTGTATCCCCTTGGGGTGACGGGGCTGGGGATTGCCCCTCCTCTAGTTTAGACTGGCACTCACGCTTCCAGTGAAGCCCCTTACCGCACCTAGGGCACGACTTAGAGGGAAGATTTTTATTTTTCCAGTTGGGACAGTCCCTTTTGAAATGACCTTGTTCCTCACAGCCATAACATTGACCCCTATGGGAGGGTTGGCTGGGGCTCTCCTTAGGGATCCTGACACTAAGAGCCTGGGTCACAGCACCTGCAAGGGTTTCCACTTGAGCTTGTAGAGCGGAAGTTAAGGCCCTGGTTTGTTGTTAGCTTCCAACATCTCTACTGGCAATGACCCACTTTTCCATAGAACAATCTTTGAGCCCGGCACAGGCAAGCTTGTGGTCGGCAATCATGCCATCCCACACTAGCATTTTTACAAACTGGTCCTGGAGAGGACCTGGGGGAAACTTTCTCTGTATGCTCTGTTGCACCCAAACTATGAAAGAGGGCAGGTCCTCGGAGGGTCACTGGGTGACCCTGGCCATTGCAGGCACACTGGGCCCTTCAGCCAACTTTTTCCATGCAGCTAACGCTGTTGCCCTAACCTGGTCCTAGTAGGGGGCTGGGATAGCAGCCTGTTGGATTCCAGTACTAAATTGATCTGCTGTTCCAGACAGCATGCCGAAGCTGATAGGGATGGGTGGGTTGGCTGCTTGGTTTATCTCCACCTGCACATGATAAACAAGTTTGGGGGGA
The DNA here is from genome assembly GCF_000696425.1 of Galeopterus variegatus. Taxonomy (NCBI): domain Eukaryota; kingdom Metazoa; phylum Chordata; class Mammalia; order Dermoptera; family Cynocephalidae; genus Galeopterus; species Galeopterus variegatus. The sequence continues at coordinate 44,946 of NW_007730809.1, read as the reverse complement.
GGACAGCCTTACAGAGCATTTTCCAATCTTGGGTCGTGCAGGGTTGGTGCGCTAAACCCTGGAGGATGGTTTTTGCCCAAGGGGAATTGGGCCCATCCTCTGTGACAGCCTTTTTCAGCTCTTTTAGGTCATGAGCTTGCCAAGGGTACCAAGCAGCCGGCCTATTTCCACCGGGGGCTTTGTCAAATTTGGACCTACAGTCCTTTTTCCAATGTAATCCTTTTTTACTCCAATGTAATCCTTTTTTACATCGGGGGCAAGGTGTGGTAGGGGGTTTTTTGCCTTTAGCCTTGGGACATTGGCTTTTAAAATGACCTTGTCTTCCGCAACCAAAACATTGTCCCTTTAAGGGTGGGGAAGTATTGTTTCCTGATGGGATCAGGGTGGTAAATGCCTTGAAGGCTTCGGTTAAGTTTTGTATCTGAGCCTGCAAGGCTGAGGATAAAGTCCTGGCCTCGGCAATAGCATTTTTTAGTTTTTACAACGTTGACCGGATAGGCCTGAGGGGCTGCTTCCCCCCACGGGCTGCGGACGGCTGGGGGTTCCCAGTGAGCCATAACAGGGAAAACTTGCAGCTCTGCCAGGGATGTTTTTAAAGGTGGACTAGCCTCCTCCACTTCTTCAGGTGCCGCTTTCTCTCCTTTGGCTAAACTTTGCTCACGGCCTTGCATCGGCAGCTTTGTTTCCTTTTTTCTCTCCTCATCAAACTGCGCCCAATCCCTTTCTGCCCCTTCCTGATGCTCAGGATGGAAGCAAAGCTTTAGGGCAGAGATGGTTGGGTAGAACCCTAAGGGGGAGTCTAGCCCGTGACTAATCTCATTCTTTCTGGCCAGGGTCTGAACCCGGTCCCAAGTCTCATACAAGAACAAGTTGGATGAAGGTGCCCAAGGGGCCACCTGCACCACCTAGGCCTCTGCTTTTTAAAATGTACTTTAGAGCCTTGTAAGCTGTCTCGTCACTCTTTCCACACATACACCTCCCATGTTGCCCCGCGAGGAAGGGACAAAGGGAGCACAGGGCAGGGACTTCCCCCTGTTATGGTACTCACCCTTACACTCAGGCGTATTACTTCACGGCGACTAACATGGTTGTGGGGGCCACTCCGCTGGTTGATCACCCTTCATCGACCTTCTTTCAGGACTGAGCAGCCAGGGGCCTCACTCGCTCACCTTTCACCCACGAGTTTTAAAAACGCCTCACACGGGGTACCACTCTGTTGGGTCCACCGCCGGCCGACCCGTACAGCCCTAGCCTCGTTCCTTCCGGTGGGCAAGCGAACGGCCCGGGATTCCTCTTTCCCTCCTGTCCCCTTTGGAAGGAGACCGGGGAAGAGAGCCGTGAAGAGAGGTGAGCACGCCACTGGCCGGTTAAAGGACACTCAGACGTGGCGGGGGTTCTGCCAAGCAGTTCCGTTTATTAGTACACAAGCATTTGCTTTTAAAGGCAAATGGGAAAGGCAGGTTTTTTACATGCTCCAATCAGCTTAAGGGTTCTGTCTCAATGCCTATCTATTGCAATCACGCAGTGTTCACAAGCACGGCCAATAAGGGCTAAGGCAAGGTTCCCACAGACACTCCCACCCTACTTCCTCCCGGCGCCCTCTTAGGCTGCCACCTTAATCCACTTGTCACTTAAGGTGGCGTTAGTTTTTAAGGCCCAACAGGGCACTCCTCCCCACGAGGATGCCCATTCACCCTTCTGCACATACTTTTGCTTTGCAATAAAACTCTATTGTTTGTATGTTTCTGTGGTTTTTCCCTCTTCCTTTCCCTTCATTTTATGGGTGCTCACCACTATACAGGTTCCTCTTTGTCTTGTGAAAGATTTTTTTTTTTTTTTTAACAGTTTGACCAGGAACCCAGAACTGCAATCTGGGAACACGTCAAGAAAACCCTACTGTTTAAACACAGGGGCGCAAATTCTAGCCATGCATTGGTGTACTTTTGATGTCAATGTTTGACTTTTTAGAAAAACTTATCATTCCCTTCCAATTTTAGCCAATTTTTAAAATTCCTTTCATAAGTTTACCCTTTACAAACCAATGTTATCACTTACTCAGACATTTTCATTACATGTTTAGACTTTTTGTATGCCCTAGATTTTAAAAAATAACCAGTCATTTTTCTTTAGATGTCCTGACTTTGTCTTGATTCATACAAAACTTGCCTTGAAAATTAAACTATCCTATAAAATTTGAGTATTTTTTGTATGTCATTACACTAGAGTACAGTAATTTTGAAATTGCTGGTGTATTCACAGGGAAAGGACACATCACAGTGGGTACTGCACTTAAAAATTCTCCAATAAATATACACTTATAAAATACTCTCCATAGTTCACAGCTTTAAAAAGTCCATCTCTTCTTCTTAACTTTCTTCTACTTTAAACATAACATCACTTTACCTCCATCTCTCTCCTTCATCATAAGGTATTATTCTTTCTTATTCATACACAAGTGTTATTCGGGATTAATAATGCTTACTGCATATCATATTCTAAGAACAAAGTCATATTGAATGGCATCTGGATCCCAGGATAAAGAGCAAGTGGAAACTCCAGCCAAGTTAGTTTTTTGTTTTTCTTATTCCTTGAATATGAGCTACAAGCAAATTAATAATTTTAACTAAATGAGCAATACTAAATGATCTGTCTAATAGGAACATTATTTTGTGGGCTGTATTATAGTGAAAGATCTAATAAAAATAAAATAACACAAATACCGAGGTACATCATCCTGCCTAGGGCTATTGGTCACCGTATTTCTTCAGAGAAAAAGGTATTTTCTTTTTTCAATCATTTGTGATTGTGTTGCCTTCCTTTACTAATTAAGGATGGTCTTTGAACCATCCTTAAGTTCTGTAATAAAGAAGCATTAAGATGAAGTTGAAAGAACAGTGTCATTTCTTAGTTTTTTTGTTTTAATTCTTTATCTCTTTAAAAATACTGAATTTGTGTTTTCTATCTCATGTCTCTAGTGTCAAAAAAAAACCTGGCATTTGAGGTGGCTTCTTTTTTTGGCTTTGATTCTTTTGGTTACTGAGTTCATATTGTCCATGCCAGATGTGAGTCTTCATCCTGGTTGAACATATTCACGTATCCTTTCAAAGAGGTTACTACAGGCTTCTGCCAGATACCCTGAACTATTTTATAGTAATTTCTCTGGTCGAGATGTCCTGGAATTCCTAGAGAGTGGAAATTTGAAGCCCAAATTGGTCGAATAAAGGAGGAGTTATTTATTGACTCACATTGCTGAGAATTATTTTAAAAAATTGACTTGTTTCAGGTAAGGGATTCTATATCTCCCAATCAGTCCACTTTGTTTCCTATGTTGGCTTTACTCTTAATAAAGCTCTTTCTTGGATACCAAAAATTTGCTGGTAGATTAGGCTTACCAGTCCCCTGTAAGGAGTCAAATTCTTGAACAATGACATTGTCCAGAAGAATAGTGTACCATGAACTGTGGCATGAGTGTCGTATATGAAGGCAAAACCATGTGATTGACTGCCCCACCAGCTCACCCAAAGTAAGTAAACAAAACAAAAATCATGGGACGAAAAATTTTTTAAAAACTTAAACTCGGGAGAGTGCGGCGCTGGGAGCGTAGCGACGCTCCCACTGCGGGTTCGGATCCTATATTGGAATGGCCAGTGCGCTCACTGGCTGAGTGTGGTGTGGGCGACACCACACCAAGGGTTGCGATCCCCTTACTGGTCACGAAAAAGCCAAAATAAAAAGAAAAAAAAAAAAACTTAAACTATGTGATTCACATCTCCCTTCATTATAAGTGGACAATGGCAGTGTTTCCAACTAAGGTGATGGTGTGCAGTAGACAAGGCAACCGAGTAGCCCATGTGAACAGATATCCAGACTGACCCTCTGAATTCTAATATCCATAGCACCTTCCAAAGCCATTCATGAAATAAAGGGGTGATGGAAATGTTTTAAAACTGTGTTGTGTGATTGCTTAGTTCTTTACTAATAGATGTTATATTTATACTAAAACAGGTGAATTTTATGGTATGCAAATTATGCTTTATTAAATCTGTTTTAAAAATAAAGTGCAATTTTAAAGAAAGACGTCTCTCCACCCAGCTTCATGAGTGTCCTCATGCCTCACATTCACAACTGAGCCTCAGTGATTTCTACTTAGATGTTAGTTTAATTCTCCTGGATGTTAATTTTTGTTCTCATCCAGCCAGACATTTCCATTAGTCAAAAATATTGGATTGGTTGGCCTTTCTAGTAGATTGATCTCTCTTGAATTATGTATCAGGGAATTTTCTTAATATTGCTAGACTATCTACAGTGACCTTTTCTCTTTTCCAGAATAGATGTAGAATTTTTTTTTATATTTTGCATTTTTTATTATTTTAATTAAGTTTGTCCAGTATGGGGCAAATGAATTTATAAGTTCAGACTTATGTTTTGAATTGTAACTCCAATATTCTTTTAATAAATATCTTGATCAAAGATCTATGCAGTATCTGTTACTGTAGCTGATAACTGTATTAGTTTGCTAGGGCTGCTGTAACAAAGGATTAGAGACTGGGTGGCTTAGACAACAGAAATTTATTTTCTCACAGTTCTGAAAGCTAGAAGCCCCAGATGAAGGTGTCAACATGGTTTTTGATTTCTGAGAGCCATGCAGGAAGCATCTGTCCCAGTCCTCTCGCTTCAGCTTATAGATGGCTGTCTTCACCCCGTGTCTTCACACCCCTTTCCTCCATGAGTGTTTTGAGTCCCAAACTTCTTTTCTTCCAGGAAAACCAGTCATATTTGATTAGACCCACCCTAATAAACTCATTTTAACTTAATTACTTTTTTAAAGACCATGTCTCCAAATACTGTCACATCCTGAGGTATTGGAGCTTCCACGTACGAATTTTAGGGAGGTACACAATTTAGCCAATAGCAATATAGTCATCTTTTTAAAACAAATCTTAATCAGTGACATTATTTGAATATATTACAGATGTTCCAGAAAAATAGTGAGGAATTCTACTTAATGGAGAGCTATATTTTATTATTTTTTTTGGGGGGGGAGGGAGGGAGGAAAGCTATATTACTAACTGAAAAAGATTATATTGATTATAAGTAGAACTGCCTATACTAATATCATATTCTGCTTTTGCTTTCACATGCCTATTTGGTAAGTGCTTGCTTCGTTACAGTATATCTTACTGTAAAATAAATATTAGATTATAAGTAATTATTTAAATATATTAGAAATACATATATTCACACTCATATATATGTGTATGTGTGTATTTGTATATGTGTGTGTGTGTGTGTTTAATACACAATAATGTGTTAAACCAACCATTCCGGTGACTTTAGAAAAAAATCATACACCACATACATGAAATGCAAAGTTTAAAGGCACTAAATACTGCAATGTGCATGCGACATGCCATAACTTTTCTGAGTTTAAAATCTAACACTACAATATTTATTGACACTGCAACTACTGGCTATGAAAGGAACATGATCTTGTACTCAGTTTTTATTCCTCTTTGCAGGCTGCTGTCACTGATGTCAGATTTTCTAACTGTAACTGAGATCTGTGGCGTGAAGCTCTTACTGATACCTAAGGGCATTTTCAAAGTAACCATGAAAAACAATCACCAGGAACAACTGGCTCACCAGATGTGGGAGATTGTGTCTATATAAGGACCTGTTCCAAGTAATAAAATGTCCTCTTTGATGAGCTATTTTTCTTTTGCTATAAATCAGTTAGAAAAAGACTTTAAGATACGTATGCACCAAATTTATCAGTAAAACTGAAACAGCTAATATCACTGCAGAGGTATAAAGTTAGTGATTTTACTACCATCTCAATATTGATTTTCATCATGAGGTCTCTAATGGGGAAACAGAAGCACATTTTTACCAACTCTCATTAATTTAAAATGACTAGTAGAACATGTTACAAACATAAAATGCTAATGTCCAATAAGAAGTTTGATATTTAAATTAATAAAGGTTCCTGATTTTTTTTCTTAGATATATTGATAAAATCTATTACCTTGGGGTGTTCAATTATACTTAGTTGCTTCAGTCACCACAAATTCATCAGCTTTATAAAGAACCATAAAATAAGAAAAAGAAGCAGAATCAGCAGTCACTGGCTACTAGATAGAAATCTGACTTTTATAGAGAATCTGGAATATTACACATTAAGGATTATATAATCTCTTATGCATTGAAACAAAAAAATCTATTGTCAAAAAATTCAACTTAAATAAAAATGTAATATAGGGAAAAGCCAAATGGGATTAGGATTGCTGATTATAGTTTCACATGAGTAAAATCAATACAGATTGTCTCATTCTTAATTGTATAGTTAACAGTTGGATAAATTCATTATATCATTTATTATTTTATGTAAAACATGAGAAATAAACTACAAAACTGATTGTTGATACCTAAAGTATCACATTTATATTTTCTTAGGTCATGATATTTGTACTTCTGCTATAGTGTAATCTTAAGTTTTCTCTTTCTCTAGAGAGTTATTTATAACAGCTTCATTATTTAGCTTTCTTCATTAACTAGCATTTAACTTGCATTTAACCTGCTTCATCATTTAACTTCCTTGATTCCGTAGCATCATATGAAACTCACTGCGCCTTTTTTTTGCAATTACACTACCATTGACACCAATATACTTTTTTAAATCACATAAATTTAATAAAAATGCCACCTATAAATAATAAAAGGAATGAAAACACAAGCTGATTGGAATGCACAATCGTATAGTTCTTCATGAACTATTCAAATATATAGTTATTTTCATGTTTATTCTTACCCTTGAAATGACGTTCTATGTGATAAAATACATGTTACTATGTTTTCTATTACTTATGGCAACATTTTAGTGGTATTGCAAAGCGGTTTACAAAATTACAAGTCACTTTTACAATATTTCACATCCTTACTTAGGTTTTATTATCCTTTTTGGCTTTTAGGGTTAAGTGATTTGCTTGATATTGTACAACCAGTAAGAACAGTTATTCATCCATTCGTTGAAGAAACATTTCCTTTCAGTCCTGTCCTATCCCCTATGGTGGCAAACATTGTCAATAATTCATCTGTAGTCACTGGGTCTACTTCAATCATATCTCCATTCAGTGCAGTAAGGCTTTCATCTCCGTACCTATACTGACATTACTCTCACAAAGGTCACTGGTGGCATATTTGTAGTTAAATTAAAAAGTCAATTATTTAAGTAATTATATATCTTTGCACATTTTACTCTGTTAGTAACTCTTTCCCCTGGTTTATGTGGTCCTACACACTCCTCACATTTTTTTTTTTTTTTAATTTGATCACTCTGCTTTGGTCTCCTTGCTGATTTATTTTCTGCTCTTTGAATACTGGTATATCTCAGAGTTCTGCCTTTTTCCTCTTCATTCTACATACTGTCCCTGAGAATTATATTTACTTCCAGGACTTCAATTTCTGTCTATGTGCTTAAGACCCCTAATCACTGCCTAGAGTTTAGTGTCCTCTCTTGAGTTCCATACTTTATATTTAAATCAATTGCTCCTTTATTTATTTATTTTTTAAAGAAAACATCACTTTTATAGTGAGTGTCACAAGCATAAAGGCAAATGCATAAATCATATACATGGAACTCACTGTCTTTTCCACAGAGTGAACATTGATATATAACCACACCCAGAATCCCTCAAGCCCTTTTCTAGTCACTACACAGAGCCAAAGAAAATTTTCATTCTCATTTTTATTACCAATTGTTAATTTCTTCTATGACATCTATATAAATGGAATTGTAAGGTAACTTTTCTTTGTATATTTCTTGATATTGATGCATATGACTGGTGTTACAGTGGCATATAATCATTTTTCTGTAGAATTTGCTTTTGCTCATATATAATTTTTGTCAAATTCCTTCAACTGTTAAAGATCATTTTTACTGGAGAAGAACAATTAAGGTTGTTTCCAGGTTTGAGCTATTTTTTGTAGATCTCCTGTGAATGTTAATTTGTATGTCTTTTGATTCTGTAACAGGCTGAACAAAAGTGACTCTATTTGGTTAAACTTTTAAATTAAAAAGTTCTTTTTTTTTTTCTTACTCTTGGAACCAGAACCACATAGCTTGCAGCTGGACATTAGAATACAATGATTCTTCTTCACAGGATTGCTAGAACATAATGACTTTTGCTCACACTGTACACAGAATAATTATAGAAAAAAATATTAACCCAGATGGCCATTCTTTACTAGTTTACTAACTAGATCTTTTTGAGATTAGCAGGAACTGAATCTGTGACTTCACTTCATGGAGGATGGTCACCATGAATCAGCTCCCACCTGAGAAGTTCTTTGATGTTTATCTGCAATTTTATGATTATGCCTGCATGTCCCTGCTTAGGTCACCATGAATCAGCCCCCTACCACCTGTCTTTATAAAATCTTTTGGCAAGTCTGAGAAAAGTGAAAATGGTCTTTGAGACATGAGTCCATCATTTCCCCAGGTTGCCGGCTTCCTGATTAAAAGCAACCTTTCCTTACACCAACATTTGTTTGTCAATTATTGGCTATTGTGCAGCGAGCAAATGGGCCTTTGGTATTTCAGTAACAATTCAAGTGTATGTTCCTTTCTATTGGAATATATCAAAAAATAAAATTAATGGCTCATAATTATGTGTATGTTCTCATAGAAGGTACTGACAAAGACTTTTCAGAGAAGTTTTACTAACTTACACTTTCAACACCAGCATTTAAAAGTTTCAGTTGTTCTGTGTCCTTGCCAACATTTGACAAGTTCTTTTTCACTTACCTTTCTGATATGTTTAAAGTGGGGATATATCTGTGGTTTTAATTTCCAATTACCTACTGAATTATGATGTTGACCATTTTTCCTCATGTTTACTTGATATCTACCTTTACTCTTTTGTGGTTTATGCTACCTTTTGAAAAACATATTTTCCAAATAAAATATTTTACCTGAATTTTATTAGATTATAACTATTTCCAGTTTTCATTAATGCATTCTGTGAATGTATTCTGATATAATGCCATAAAATTAACTTATTCTTTGTATTTGTCCAATTGGCAGATATTTTTATTGATGCATTAAAAATACTTTTATAGAGATTTTCCCCATTATTTTATATTATTTCATCAGAAGATCATTTTAATAGTATGCTATGAAATTATTGAATCAGGTAAAAAATATGCTACATAGGGTTTTTAAATTTTTAAAATTTTTCTTGTTGCAATTTTATTTATATTAGGCAGACTATGAGCAATGGTGTGAAGCTGTTGGTAACACCTAAGTCCCTAATCCCTAAAATTGGGTCATAGGAATGAAAAGTTGTCACAGTAATTTTGAATCAAAATAAACAGTACTTATTCTTCTGTGTTATTTTACGAACTTAGAAGGCCTAAAAAGAACTTCTTTAAGTTTTTTTTTTCCTTCCAAAACCCACTTCTCACTATCTCTTCCACAACATTAGAGACATTAACCACTGCCAGCTACCCTTGTTTCCACATCAACAGTTTTTTTTAAAAAAAGCATAGATCAATAAAATAACAGAAATATAATTTAGTAACTATTTAAGAGGAAGAATGATTTCTTTATTAAGTTGAATTTCAAGTTTATAACTTTATAACTTTAATAATCTCTTCATGAGAACATCCATTACTTATTACCAGGACATTACATTATATTTTAAGGTCATGTCTATAGGGTGTGACCCCCTCTCCACATAACTAAAATAACCAAACAAAAATTATGTCAAGAGGGAATAAATAGAATACATTGCTATGGGATGGGTTGTCTGAAGTACATAGTCAATTCAAATAAAAATTGTTCCAATGTGTAGCATAATAGCTGCTGTCATCTCTCTTACTGACTGCCAAACTAGCCATTTGGAGCAGATCAAGATGGACAGGATAGTCATTTGTGATAGGTTTGAAATCCATTCTCTGGATATTGTTCCTGCTCCAAATTATAAGAACTGTAAAGACACATCTGCAAGAACAGTAAAAAAAAACCTCAAACTCAAATTAGATTTTTGTTTGTTTGTTTTATTTCTTACAAGGAGAGATCACTCCTAAGGAGAGTTTTAACAGATGCTAAGCTCCAGGCTTCCCAGATTACTCACAGACCATTGAGCTTTCTCCTCAGCATCTAGAAGTTATTTGTCACTGCACTCACTTTGACAGCTGAGCTAAATCTCATCATGTCCTTGCTGAAACATCAAGGAGAAAAAAATCCTGTCCTGCAAATTTCTGGAGCAATATAACTGTACTTCCTAATCGCAAAATATGCAATTGTTGGTTCACTTTAATCAAGAGCTTAATAATCAGGAATCAATAAGAAGCAACCTGTGTTGATGAGCCCTCAGAAGATTTTATGGTAGCAGCCTATGAAGTTGTAATTGTTTCATATTCTTAGATGGCAGAAATATCAAGGATTTCATGGAGAAGAGAGGAGTGGAATTTCGTAAATGTGGGACCTTCTTCGGGGTACATTTCACCATATTTTGGTATAGAGTTTTATATTTTACATTCTACATACCATAAGCATGTGTAAGCAAAGATCTATCCTACCCAAAATATGTGGAAATCGAGTGTCAGAATACTGCATTAATTTATTCTCTTTTTGATTATCTTTCAAAGAGGATCAACAGTTCTCTGTACTTAATTTATGAGGTTTGGTTAATGAAATAATTTAATAATATTCTGAAATTACCTGGAGGTAATTTAGTAAAGGGCTCATCATAAATTCATAACACTACTATTTTCAAATAACAATGAAATAATGTTTCTCACAGAACTTCTTACAAATTGTTTATCTGAAATGAACATGGAAGCATGGAGATATTTATTTTGGTCACCATTAGGAAAAACTCTTAGCCTCTATAGTTGATCTTGATATGTGGAGTTATTCCATAATCGTCTAGACAATTGTCGGTCCGCCGCCAGCTGACCTGAACAGCCCTAGCCTTGTTCTTTTTGGTGGGCGAGCAAATGGCCCGGATTCCTCTTTTCCTCCTGTCCCCTTTTGAAGGAGACAGGGGAAGAGAGCCGTGAAGAGAGGTGAGCACAACTGCCGGCCCCAGACAGCCCAGTTAGAGGACACTCAGATGCGGTGGGGGTTCTGTCAGGCAGTTCTGTTTATTAACACACAAGCACTTGCTTTTATAGGCAGATGGGGAAGGGAGGTTTTTTACATAATCTTATCAGCTTAAAGGTCAAGGGCATGCATCCTGTCTCAATGCGTAGCTATTGCAACCACACAGTGTTCACGAGCGCAGAAGCGCATATTTGGCCAATAAGGGCTAAGGCAAGGTTCCCGCAGACACCCCTACCCTACTTCCTCCTGGCCCCGTCTTAGGCTGCCACATTAATACCCCCTTGTGGGCCCATAATGGCGCCACTTGTAACGCTACTTAAGGTAGCGTTAGTAAGGCCCAACAACAATGAGATATTCTTGAATCTGGTGTAAATCTCTAACACACAGTAAATATTTAAAGGTTTTTCATTTAATTGTTCTTTTATTCAATAAATATTTATGTAATAGCCAATTTAGTCCAGGTATAGAACTAACCTAGAAAAGGACTCAGTGTCTTGTGCAAAAGATACAAGGTAAACAAAAAAGATTCATGAAAAATATCAGAAGAAGTGAATTATAGTATTGGGAAAATTGTTAAAGCTTCTTTCACAGGGCATTGAATTTGATCTTTAAAGATAGGAAAGGGATTGCCAAGTTAAGAACAGTGAACACATATACCACCAGAATAATCAGGTTTTATCCAAGTAAATCAGAGCATTGTGAATAACATTGTGATTCTAAACTGAAATAAACTTGGAAGGAAAAAAGGAAGGAGATCAGTTTTATCATTATAATACTTACAAAGGTTTTTATAAAACAAAGAAATAATTGATATAAGACAACGGTTTTATATGTAATATAAAGCAGATAGCTCTCAAAATTATTTCTGAGATTCACAAGCTGAAAGAGTAAGACAATTTTAATAAAATATTGAAAGTATGAGGAGAAGCAATTTTTGGTAAAGTTAAAGAATTTCATTTTATACAAATCACATTTTAAAAATGGAGTGTTGGCAATAGAGATTACTATCTTCTGAATTGTTCTGTCCTTAATTTTTTTATTAGTTCTGATACTTGGAAATTGTTTCTAATTAAGTGGTTTTACAGATTTAATGGAAAAAAGTAATCAAAAATGACTAAGAAAAATCAAACAGCTTTGTTTGTTGGGTGTTTTTCATGAGTCTTGCCATTCAGGAAGTTCCTCATTTGCCAAAATGCTAAATGTGGTATTCTTAGAGCAAAAGTGGAATTTTCTAGTAAGGGAATTTAGTAGCACTCCTCATATCATTATTTTCATGACTGAAATAGAGGGGTTTTTTTTTTTTAGCAAATAACAATCTTTTTTTTTTCTTGTTCTACATTTTTTTATTTTTATTTTATTTTCCTGAGGGCTTTTTTAAAATTTTTATTTTGTCAATATACAATGTGGTTGATTATTGTTCTACATTTTAATTCAAAACTTTATTTTAAATTTCATTGTTGTGCACTGTTTGTAATTTTGTAAATTTAAGACATATATAGAATCTATAGTACTACTCCTCATTACCAAATATGACAAGAAAATCAACAACAAAGAATTTTGAGGTCCTACAAAAAATTGTAACTTTTTAACTTAGAATTAAACCAATGGGAAAAGGGAGGATTTTACAAGTTTATGAAGTAAGATTTAGTCCAGTGAAATTCAACAAAATGAAATGGATTGCAAAATTCATCTGTTTATATTTGATGAATTCAGTATTTTCTAAGATTTATATATATGGTTCTTCTCATGCAATTGGAAGCCATTGCTACACATACATTTCCAATGTTTTCATTTTTTTCATGCATATTTGTGGCATCACCACTAAGTTTATGCTATTTTTTTGTCAAGCAATTCCTCTCTCTCACTCTTACCTGTCTCCTTTCCCTCATACCTTATGGGTTTCATAGTCATAAACCCTGTTTATATAGATTTGTGGACATAAATTGGTTTGCATTGAAGAATAATTAATTAATAGTGATTGCAGAGACAAAAGAAACAATACACATTTCAAATTTGTTTTAAAAACAATTTCTTCTAAATGATTGACAAAAACAAAAGGACAGGATGGTAGATCTAGTAAAATATGAGCCACAAATACATGTGATAATGAAAACTCAAAGCAATGATAACTACATTTTATCCTTCTCATCTCATATTTAAGTATCATTAAGACCTGTAATAAATTCTTATTAAAAATTTGCTATGTTTAAATAAAAATTTTACTTTGAAAGAGATATCAAGGATGTATATGATAGTTTTTCAAATCCTCACCACTATCAGCTTCTTTCGTGGTCTTTCCATCTCAATAAACAGCAACTTCGCCTTTCCATTTGCTCAGGCCAAAACTTGTTATTCTTGAGACCACTCTTTTTTTCGAAAAAATGAAATTCCAGTATTTCAGGAAGTAATATTTGATATAAATTCTAAATGTTCCTCTTCAATTTCAATGCTACCAGCCACCAATTTAAAATATAATGATGCCTAAGCCCTGTCAATTAAATCAATTACGGAAAAATCTATGCAATGGTAGCTTGGCTTTAAAAGATAGATACTCATAGATAGATCGATCGAAAGAGATGCATCACCTAGGTCTCTCTCTCTATCTATCTATTACCTATCCATTTATCTATCATCTATCTTTCATATGTATAACATTTGATCAATATAACAATCAATCAATCTATCTCGCTATCATTTATCTGTCATTTATTCATCTACCCCCAGATGATTCTAATGGGCATACAGGGCCAAGAGACACTACTTAGCATTTTTTTACACTTAGCTTCCAATTTGAAGTCCAAATAATTACCTTTACATTCATTTTTTATCCTAATCTCATTGGCCTTTGTGGATTTCACAAAAGTGTCACACATGTTCTCTTCAAGCAGCCTTTGAAATTACTATTTGAATTTCATTTACACATTAACATTTTCAGTATCATCTGATGTGTGTTCAAATGTAAACTTTTCAAAAAAAAGCTCTTCTCTTCTGTCCTTTATAAAATTATAAAGCTAAATTTGCCACAAACCAGTACTCCTCCTACCCATATATTTGTTTATATTGATGGAAGTCCTAGCCAGTTTATGTTTTATGTGTATATATGCTTATTTTCTATCTCCTCATACCACAATGTAAGCTCCTGAAGAAAGAACCCTTGATTAGATCACCAGTACTTAAAATGATACCTAACATGCAATAGGGACTCAATAAACATGTGTTGGATAAACTAATAAATGAACAGACATATTTATCCTCAATATTTGTACTCAATATTTGTGCTTCACATTTCCTTGGTGCTTCTGGCAGTCCCTATCACATAAATGATCAATCACATTTATTATTCATCAAATGACCAGATGATTTTAACTAATTCTTTGCAAATTTTAAGAACAAACCTTTCATCTCTACTATACTTAGAATTAAATCCTTCTCTTTTGAGTCATCTAGAAAGTCAAATATCATCAGCCTTTTTACTTTTGCTTGACATCTTCTTACTGTATGAACAAATAATATAAATAATACAAATACAATATAATAGTAATAATTCCTAGAAATGAGAGAGATATTTGTCTAACTCATAGAAATCTCCCTCCTCTTTTTTCTACCCTAAAATCTTAGGATTTAGAAAAATGTGATTGACATATAATAATTTCAAAGAAAAGAGAAGAAAGTTAAACTATTAAAAATAGAAATATATAAGATGAAAAAAATCTGATAAAATCATTCCACCTCTTTAAAAAGTTATTATTCATGCAAACATGTACTATTTTTTATTGTCTATTAATGTTAGATTTGACTTAATATTTAATATTTTAATCTGTCTTATACTTTTTCTTTTATTTCTTAAAATAATTATGCAGATTCCCCCTCTAATTTTAGAAAAACATTTTCTAATGTTTTTTAAAAATTTCATATTATACTTTTCTCTAATTGAAATTTCTAAATTTTATTATTGTGTTTAATTTTTTTGATGTATCAATGTTTTATGAATTGTTATGGATGACTCAAGTTTCATTTCAGATAATATTTTGATATTTCCACTGTAATGTATTTAATAATATAAACCATAAAGAAGATATTTTTAAATATCTGAGATATTTGTTGTGAAATTGCGTCAATATCTGCAATAATTAAAGAAACTTTATGTCTCTATAATATTTTTCATTTAGAACAGTTCACTCAAATTATATAATACACTCTACATGTAAACATAGACCACATGCTTGGTAATTCTAAGATGGCTCATAAGATTCCTGCTCAATGGTATATTTGCATATCCTGAGTATGAGTATGATTTGTGAATGTTGTAAGATAGTCTCTTCCTTCATTAGGTTATATTATTTAAGATTCTGTAGTAGAAGACTGAAACAAGATTCCCCAGTTGGAATTGAAAAATTAGACTGCTACATTTGAGAAGCCATGCAATTAGGACTTCAGGAAGGCTGCTAGGAGCTGAGAGGAACATTTGGCCAACATCCAGCAAGAAAATGGGGACCCCAGTTCTATAACAATAGGGAAATGATTTCTGCCAACAACCTGAATGAGCTTGGAAGAAGACCAAGATGCTCAAGTGAGAGTGCAGCCCTGGCTGACTCCTAGATTTCAACCTGAAAAGATAGTAAACAGAAGGCCTAGCTGTGCTGTACCTGGGCCTCTGACCCATGGAAATGGTGAAATAAGAGAAGCATATTATTTTATGCTGCTAAGATTGCGTTAATTTGTTACACAACAATATAAAACTAATGCCATTATACTTGATATTTTATATTTTGCTGCCATGGTAAGTAGTGTTTGAATTTTACTACATTTTTAATAATACCTTAATGTAATATGCTCTTTAACTTTCTTCAATCAAATTGTTTGAGATTTGGACTAATGTGTCTTTGTGCCAGGTCTTGGGTAGGGCTGGCATTCAGCAGGTACACACTCTATAACTGCACCATCTTTTTTGACCAACATCCATTTTGCTTGGTTTTTGCACCCATATGAATTGGTTGGTGCCTATGCTACACTGCTTGCTAAGTATCTTGAATAATTCCTGGTCACAGAAAAATAATTACAATATGAAAATTGTGAAAACAAACCCAAAAATAAGTAGTATAAATTATATTTTGACCTGTGCATGTCTTCAATGAGATTCATAGTATATAGTGTTTTACTCCAATATATGATTCATTCCATAATCCAATATATTTAGAAATGTCAACATTATATTAAATGGATAGAAAGATTTGTCTGAATTAGGCAACATTTTGTGTAAGTTTGTATTCTAGAGAACTACTAAACACATTTTCAAAAAATATAGCAATATTTATAATATGTATTGGCATCTTACATGTTACTAGGTGATCAATCTGTAGTTTTAAAGTACTTAAAATAAAAAATAAATCTTTTATCCTGGGCAACAGAAATATAGGAATAGAATTTTATTATTATTATTATTTTTATTTTTTTATTTTTTTCCTTTTTGTCTTTTATCGTGACCGGCAACGGATCGCAACCCTCAGTGTCACGCCCGTACTGGACCGGGACCGGCAACGGGATTGCAACCCTCGGTGTTGCGCGGGCTCAGCCAGTGAGCGGCCAGTCTGTATGTGGGATCCGAACCCTCGGCGGGAGCGTCGCCACGCTCCCAAGCGGCGCACTGTAGCAGTGCACCACCGGGCCGGTCCCGGAATAGAATTTTAAAACTCATATCATTCAAACACAACTACATGTAGTCAGGAAAGTAAGAAACACTGCTGGAGATCATAGGAATAAATACCGTGAGTTTCATGATGCCACACAGTGGAATACAAAGCATTACATATTTCATGTTATCATTAATAAGTGCTGCACATCAAAGCACAAACAATGCTCAAGGAATGCTTCAAAAATTTTTTAACATTACTACATTAGAAAATGTATTAGAGAAAGAAACATACACTATTTCCATTTCTCCCTCAATCTTTATATAACGATTCCTGGAAATCTTGAAGTTCAGATCAGAAATCATATGGAGTGGCACCCTAAAAGCAGTGGATTCTGTCAGGATTGAATATTAGGTTTACAGACTCTATCACACTTTGTATGTGACATAATTTATTTCACTTATTTACACTTTATATTTGTCTGTAAAACAAAAATCAAGCCAGACTATTTTATCCATGAAATTCTATAAGTGCAGTCCTGACAGATATGATTTGGATCCTTTTTAGTATAAGATATTCTATCTCTTTCTGTTCTTATTTTCCTATTTGCTCAATATTATTAATATAGACTGAGAAGAGGGAAAGATGAGTATTAACTTTTACTTTGAGAGTGCTTGATAAAAATAGGTTAAAAACACAAATATCAATTTATATTGTATTCAAATAGGCTGAAGGGAAAAATATAGCTTCTAAAAATGTTCATTAAAATTTTTGTTCTCTGATTCAACAGACACTATGTCTTTGTAAAAACAGGGGGTGGGGGATCAAATTTGTGCTTTCAGAAACAGAGAACAAAATTGAACTTTAAAACAGTTTTCCGTGCTTTGGAAATCTATTATTTGTTTGCTCCACATTTATTAAAAAAAAAAAAAAAAAAAAAAAAAAAAAAAAAAAAAAACTTCTAAATTTAAAATTAAAATATTTTATCTATAAATACTCTTATTTTTTTCTTCCTATTGAAATTTCCACTAGTTCTTGTGTGTTTATTTTGTCTTTGAATCCAATTACAGTGGATATTCCATTAAGACACTCCTTTGTACAGGCAAGTTTTTGGTATGATATCTTACCATCAGTGAGCATAAACTCATCAAGAAGGGAAGTGTCACAATAATGGATTCTAAGGTTACAAACTGAAATAATAGTTCATAGTTTTTAGTGCAGAGTTCAATGTTTCATTAGGCATTTCAGTACTACTGAGAATTCTGATCATAGAATTATCAGCTCAAACAAAGCCCAACAAATAAATCAAAGGATAAATCGGTACATAAGTTGTTACCTGCTTCAAAGACAATGTGAAATCTGCGATTGTCCAAAATCTTTATACGCATTTTAATAAAATAATAAAAAATAACAAATTTCCTGGAAATTTAAGGTACAACCCTGAGCAATTTACCAAAAACTAGAACCTTATTGTTGACCTTACATTATATCTTTTAAAATATGTGAACTTTGCATTATCAAATATAGTATACCTTTTAAAGTAAAACTGATACTCCCAGAAAGTACTCTACATTTACTCAGTGCTTTTGTGCCCTTCTGACACATAATTGTGTAATTAAATGAATAAAAAATATTCAGTTTGATAAGGAAGTGCATTTTTGAGAGGTTTCAACATTGTACTAATTTGTTAGACCAATCCTATTAAAACTGTAACTTTGGACATATGGCAGGAGTGCAACTGGGACCTCAGCAGCCACAGGCATACCCCCTCACCAACAGACAGCAGAGGAGCACACAGGGACCTCAGGAGCCACAGGCAGCCCCTGCTGCTACCGCAGACACTGCTTCCATGAGGGAGGTCCAACACAGCCACCTCCACAGCAACTGCCACTGCAGGGGGTGGCTTGCAACCAGAGCAGCAGCCACTGCCACCATGCAGGCAGCCACCAAACACTTGACTGCCCTGACACAAGGATAGTTACAGGGAAAGAGGTAAGAAAGTACAGACCCATGACACATTGGCCCATACCACGGGGAGAATTATGTTACTTCAGGTGGTAGCACACCTGGGAATGGGAGTCCATATAACTGCCTTGATTGCAGGAGAGACACATGTGGAACACCCTGAGAGAATAGAAGCCCAGGATATCTAAATAGAGTAAGAAAGAAGATTCCCTGTCACCACCAACCCATCTACAAAACAGTGGAAGCAAGGACCCAGGAGGAGCTTCTTCCCTCAGGAAAGAGAAAAGAGAAACTCCACTCAGTGTTACCCCTTCACACTGAGGAGTTCTTGTAGACCCCTGTGCACCCATCAGAGTTATGAAACAGTAGCTGGAATACCAACAAGCCTGTCTAGGGACACTAACCCCAGCTAAAGAACAACTGGGCACCCAAGAACTTCTCTCAAGAACATAAGAGCTTGTCCATGTCCTTGATGAATCAATATAGTGTCACTAACTTCAGCAAGGAATCACAAAGTGCCCCAGTGCCTAGGCCGTGGAGGCAACTCCAACACTGAATATTGCCAAATTACCCACATTGAGACTAACCTACTTCATCTACCTGGAAACAATACAAAGACATCCCATTCAATGGTCAATATAAAACACACCTACAGGAAAAAGTCTCTTTTCTCAAAGCCCACTCCAGAGTAATAGAAGAAGCAACTGCTCTACCAGATGACCTTATATTGATGTATACTAGAAATATGAAAAAACAGGAAAATATGACACCACCAAAGGAATAGGATAATTCCTAAATGCCAGACCCCATAGAGCAAGAAATCCCTGAAATTACTGAAAAGCAATTCTGAGAAGCAATCTTAAGGAAACTCAATGAGATGCAAGAAGACTCAGTTAGACAACACAACAAAATAAGAAATATCTGGATATGAAGGAGAAAATTTACAAAGAGATTAACACTTTTTAAAAAGTATGTAGCAGAACTATTGGAACTGAAGGATTCAATCGATGAAATAATAATAAAAAAACACAATCAGGAGCATTAAGCACTAGGTTAGAGCAAGCAGAAGAAAACATTTCTGATTTTGAAGGTCTTTTTGAAATAAACTAGGCAGCAAAAAAGGAAAGAATTTTTAAAATTGAGGGAAATCTAAGAGAGATAGCAGAAAACCTTAAAGGCACAAACATCTGAATCATGGGTGTTGCAGAAGGGGAGGAGAAAAGAAATGGCATTAAAATCCTGTTTAATGAAATAATAATGAAAAATTTCCCAGACATAGAGAAAGACACAGACCTTCAGATTCAGTAGGTTCGAAGATCTCCAAAGAGACTCAATCCTAAATGTTTCTCTCCAAGACACATTGTAGTCAAACTGGCAAAGCTGAAAGACAAAAAGAGAACCTTAAAAACAGCAAGAGAAGAGTATCAATTATAAGAGAATCGATAACAGACAAGCAGCAGACTTCTTGACACAAAATCTACAGATGAGAGGAGAATGGAATGATATGTTCAAATTACTAAAATAAAAAACAAACAAAAAACAAAACAAACAAAAAAAAATTGCCAGCCAAGAATAGTGTATTTCCCAGATAAACAGAAACTGCAGAAGGTCACCACCACATAAACAGCCCTCCAAGAAATCCTCAAAAGAATTCTGCATCTGGGATCCAAAAAACAATAATCACTACAATAAATATACAAGAAAAAAACAAAACTCACTGGTATAACCAAAGTGCAATGAGAGAGAGAAAGAAATTATATCTTATAACCTCAAAAATCCAACAAGTACAAAAGACAAACAATAAAAGGGGAATAAAGGAACAAAAAATATTTAAAACATACAAATGAAAATCAATAAGGGCTAGCCCATGGCTCACTCAGGAGAATGCGGTGCTGATAACACCAAGGCTACGGGTTCGGATCCTGTATAGGGATGGCCGGTTAGCTCACTGGCTGAGTGTGGTGCTGACAAAACCAAGCTAAGGGTTGAGATCCCCTTACCAGTCATCTAAAAAAAAAAAAAAATCAATAAAATGCCAGGAATAAGATAATACCTTTCAATAACAAACCTAAAGGTAAATGGGTTAAGTTTCCCACTCAAAAGACACAGACTGACTGACTGGATTAAAAAGCTAGACCCAACTATATGCTGTCTTCAAGAGAGTCACCTCACCTATGATGACACACACAGATTCATAGTGAAAACATGGAAAAATATATACCTTGCAAAAAGGAAACCAACAATGAGCAGAAGCAGCTATTCTTATTTCACATAAAATAGACTTTAAAGCAAAATCCAAAAAAAGATACAAAGAAGGCCACTATATACTGATAAAGGAATCTATCCAAAAAGAAGACAGAACAATCATAAATATATATGCATCCAAACCAGAGCACTCAGAAATATAAAGCAAACACTATTAGATTTAAAGAAAAAGATAGACCTAAAGAGATAGGAATACAATAGTTGGGGACCTAAGCAACCTCACTCAGCATTGGACAGATCATCTAGGCAACACATCAACAGAGAAACACAGGATTTGAACTATACTTTAGACCAATTGGACCAGGTAGATATCCACAGAAGGTTTCATTCAACAAATACAGATTATACATTCTTCTCATCAGCACATGGAACATTCTCCAGGATAGACCGCATGTTAGGTCACAGATCAAGTTTAACAAATTTTTAAAAATTGAAATCATTTCAAGAATGTCTTCAGGTCACAATGGATTAAAACCAGAAATAAGAGCAAGTGGGATTCTGCAAACTAAACAAATATATGAAAATTAAACAACATTCTCCCAAATGACTGTAGGTCCAAGAATAAATTAAACAAAATCAAAAATTTTCTTGAAACTAATGATCAAAAAGAGACATCATACTGAAACCGGTGGGAGACTGCAAAAGCAGTACTAAGAAGGAAGTTTTTTGGAATAAATGCTTGCATCAAAAGAACAGGAAGATTTCAAATAAACAACCTAATATTACACCTTATAGAAGTAGAAAAAGAAGAACAATCCAGTCCCCAAATTAGTAGTAGATGGAAAGAAATAATTAAGATTAAAGCATAACTAAATGAAATACAAACCTAAAAAGAGATACAAAAGATCAAGGGAAAAAAAAGATGTTTTTTTTTTTTTAGAAAAGATAAGCAAAACAGACAAACCATTAGCTAGGCTAACTGACAGAAGAAGAAAGAAGACCCAGTTTACAAAAATTACGACGGAAAAAGGGGACATTGCAACTGATACCACGGAAATACAAAGAATCATTACAGACTATTATAACAACTATATGCCAACAAAATTTGGAGAAAATGGATAAATTTCTGAACACATATAAACTACCAAGACTGAAGCCAGAGGAAGTAGAAAACCTGAACAGACCAATAATAATCAGTGAGACTGAGGCAGTAATCAGCAGTCTGCCAACAAAGAAAAAACCAGGACTAGATGGTTTTACTGCTGAATTCCATCAACCTTTAAAGAGGAATTAATACCAATTCTTTTCAAACTATTCCAAAAAATTGAAACAGAAGCTGTTCTCTCAAACTCATTTGATGAGACCAGCACTACCCTGATATGAAAACCAAAGATACAACCAAAAGGAAAACTACAGGCTAATGTCTCTGATGAAAACAGGGATAAAAATCCACAACAAAATATTAGCAAACAGAACACAAAAATAATTTTTAAAAAAAACATACACCAAGATCAAGTGGGATTCATCCCAGAGATGCAAGAATGGTTCAACATGTATGAGTAAATAAATGTGATACACCACTTTACAAAATCAAGGGGAAAAAATATGATTGTCTCAATAGAAGCAGAAAAAGTATTTGACAAAATTCAACATCCCTTTGTGATAAAGACTCTCAGTAAATTAGGTATGGAAAAAGAGTATCTCATCACAATAAAAGCCATATACAACAAACCAAACCTACTTCCAATATCATTCTGAATGCGGAAAAGCTAAAGAACAGGAACAAGACAAGGATGCCCACTCTCACCACTCATATAACACAGTACTTGAAGTACTAGCCAGAATAATCAGACAAGAGAAATAAATAAAGGCCTTCTGGATTGGAAAATATAAAGTCAAATCATTTCTGTTTGCTAATAACATGATCCTATATATACAAAAACCAAAAGACTCTACGAAACAACTCTTATTACTGATGAACAATTTCAGTAAAGCTGCAGGACACAAAATCAACACTTAAAAATCAGTAGTATTTTTATACTCCAGTAACAAACTATCAGAAAAAGAAATCAAGAAAGTAAGCCCATTTACAACAATCACCAAAAAAATGAAACATACCTAAGAATCAATTTAACCTAGGAGGTGTGAGATCTACAAAGAGAACTTCAAATCACTGCCGAAAGAAATTAAAGAGGACATAAAAAGATGGAAAGGCATTCCATGTTCTTTCATTGGAAGAAATAACATTGTGAAAATGTCCATAGTATGCAAAGTTATCTACAGGTTCAATGCAATTCCCATCAAAATACCAATGATATTTCTTCAGAGAAATAGAAAAAAACAATCCTAACATTTATATGGAACAACAAAAGTCACTGAATAACCAAAGCAATCCTGATCCAAAAAAATAAAACTAGAGGCATTATATTACGTGACTTCAAACTACACAACAAAGCTATAGTAACCTAAACAGCATAGTAATGGCATAAACACAGATACTTGGACCAATGGAACATAAGAGGGAACCCAGAAGTCAACCCATATACTTACAGCTAACTGATTTTTGACAAAGGCACCACGAACATACATTAGGGAAAAAACTGCCTCTTCAAAAAATAGTGGTGGAAAAACTGGACATCTGTATGTAGAAGAATGAAATTAGACCTATACCTCTCACCGTACACCAAAATCAACTCACAATAGATTTAAAAAATAAATATAAGACCCGAATCTATAAAACTCCTTAAAGAAAACATAGGGGAATAACTTTAAGAAGTAGAACTGGGCAAAGACTTTATAAGACCCCAAAAGACAAGCAGAAAAAAGAAACAAATGACATTATATCAAACTAAAAATCTTTTGTACAGCAAAAGAAACAATTAATGAAGTAAAAAGACAACTTACAGAATTTGAGAAAATATTCACAAACTGTATCTGACAAGGGATTGACATCCAAAATATGCATGTAACTCAAACAACTCAACAGTAAAAAAAAAAAAAAAGTAACCCAATTTAAAAATTAGCAAAGGAGCTGAATAGGCATTTCTCAAAGGAAGATATAGAAATGATACACAACAGACACATGAAAAAATGCTCAATATCACTAAGTATCAGGGAAATGCAAATCAAAACATCATGTAGATAACAACTCATGTCCATTAGACTGACCATTACTAAAAGATAGAGAATAACAACTGCTTCCAAGGATAAGGAGAGAGAGGGAACTCTCCTACACTTTTTTGGGGACTGTAAATTAGTGCATTCATTATGGGAAATCCAGTATGGAGGTTCCCCAATCAACTACAGATAGAATTGCCAACTGCAATCTGACTTCTGGGTATATGCCCAAAGGAATGGAAATCATCATGTTGAAGGTATACTTGTACTCCCATGTTTATTGCAGCTCTATTTACAATAGCCAAGAGTTGTAACCAACCTAAGTGTCCATCAGTGGATGACTGGATACGGAAAATATGGTATATATACACAATAGAATACTACCCTCCCATAAAAAAAGAATGATATTGTGCCATGAACAGCAACATGGATGAACTTAGGGAATATTATGTTGAGTGAAATAAGCCAGGCACAGAAAGAGAAATACTGCATGGCCTCACTCATAAGTGGGAACTGTTTAGTAAATAAACAAATAAATAAAACTGTTTAATAAACAAATAAATAAAAAGAGAAGAAAGCTATAACAATCAATCAGAAAATATGTTGAACTTTTGAAAGGAGAGAACCAAATTGATGCCACCAGAGGTGAGAAAGAGGTGGGTAAGGGGGTTTAGGGAGAAACTGGTAAAGGGCCATAAAAAATGATTTCATTGTGTAATGTTGAATATACAGTTATCCTGATTTGAGCATCACATATTGCACACAGATGTTGATATTCAATGCTGTACCCCACAAATATGTACAATCAATTATGTTGTAAGAAAATAAATAAGTAAATAAATAAATGAAATAAAATTATGTTTGTTGGAAGTGCAGTACCATGGAAACAACCTGGAGTTCCTAATAAAAAGAAACATTTACATTGTTCTTAATATGGATCAGGCATTGTTCTAATATCATTATTTGCATCTCTCCATTTAATCTTCACTAAAGCTCTATAAATTAGCTACGATTGTAGTCTTCATTCTGCAGATGAGGAAACTGAGGAGCAATATCCCAAAAGCACATAGCTGGTAATTACCAGAAAAAGAATTTGGACCCTGGGCATTGTCCTGAAGAATCTGCATTTCAGACACTATGGTAGGCTCTCTGTGGGCTGTCACATTTTAACTCTGGCATTTCAAGCAGGTTACTTTGTTTTTTGAGTCATTTCTCAGTCTCTGGATCCGTAAACTAGGACAATGATGGCTATGTTTTAGTGCCGTTAAGATTCTCATATGTGAGTAAAGTTCAAAAGTGCCTCGTATGCTGCGACATATATGTTTGTCTTTTATTCCACCATTAGCAAAATAAGTTTAAAAAAATGATAAAAAGATGTTGATCTGACGTTTCCCATGATTAAATTAGTATACATTGCTGTTTCTTTCTTTAAAATTTCAAAATAGGTTTATGGTTCAAATGTTTAAACTCTGGATCCCTTCACTTGTCTGACAATTAAAAAACAAAATATGGCATGTCTAACAGACACAGAGAATGAAAACATAAAATTAGGTACAATTATGTTGATCCCTATCCCAATATATTCAAAGATACCTTTGAAACTCAACCTTGAAATGTTTGCCATACTTAAAGACTTCTGAAAAATAATTACTTTTTAGAAAGCTTCTTTGCTATATGAATTTATTTTCAGCATATATGTCAAGAAAAGTGAATATTAAGTATAATTTTCAGAGTTGAGGTAGATACATTTTAAAATAATAGGTCTACAAGCAGCATTTTTCTTTTCAGTCAATACTGATTAAATAATGACAACACTTTAAATACCATCTTTAACTTTGAAAGCTGATACTATAAAATTGTACCTTTATTTGAAGAAATTATACCATATTATCTGCTTTGTTAAATATTACAATTACTTAATAAAATGTGTAACATTTAAAATTGTCTAGTGCCTAAAAAACTAAGAATGCACAGCTTGCAAGGTTATTTTGAACTGAAGACGTTTCAAGATTGTTGCTTGATTTTAACACACAATTCCTTGTTCCTTAATAGTTCTTAATCTGCAAACTGTCGGGTTCAGATAGAATTGACTCTCCTACACCCAACTACAGGTTGGGTTCTGAGGAGGTTGCCTTCAATGATTTGCTGAGTTTGATAAATGACCTAAGTTTTTCCAAACGTAGTGAATGTCATATTATTTACTAGAAATGTGATGAAATACATTACCCCTCTCCAATTGACTTGGAAGCATAAAAATTGTGAGACTGAGACCTATTTCATTCTTAAAACTTTCAAAAAGCCCTTCCTGAAGCTGGAAATGAGGTCACTATTACATCACATAAAGCTGAGAGTGAGAGAGAGAACAAACTTAAAAACAAAATTCTGATGAGTCTTTTTGCATTTTGCATCGAACTTTAATTGATATACAATGCACCTCTAGCCTAGCAAATTAATGACTAATGAGTTAATACAATCCTTTTAAAACAGTTCAAGTTGGATTCAGATCATGCATAACCAATAGCATATCATTAAAAAATCCTGAAATATTCTGTGATATTTTTTGTCCCTGTATGAAGAACTGACTTTTTAGAAGACTTTAGACACAATCCTTGATATAGATGTTAATTTTTGGAGGATTAAAGTAATGGACTGTAAGTTCAGTTACTTGACATATATCCCTCCCCGCTCCCCCAATTTAGTTTGAGCCCTTGTCTATTACCATTAGAACCATCACTGCTTTCAATGACTATATAAAAGCAGTGAGATACCTCATTTACAGTTTTGACATTGTGAAAAGACTCTGATAGGGGAGAACAGGAAAAGATATGGCTATTGCTCTGTACTAGTTCGTTTCTGTTACTTATAACAAAATACCTGAAATTGAGTGATTTATAAAGAAAACCAAATTTATTGCTTACAGTTTCTAAAGCTGGGAAGTCCAACCATCTGGTGGTGGCGACAGTGACCTGCAAGTCTCACATTGCAAGATGGTGGAAGCAGAGACAGCAGAGAATCTCATCTCTTCTTTTGAAGCCCTCAGAACCACACCTCTGACCACCATTATTAATCCATCCACTACTGCATGTTCCTACAATCCAATAACCTCTTCAAGGCTCCACCTTTCAATTACCGTAATAGGATTTCCCAACCTCTTAATGGTCGCACTGGGGACTAGGGTTTCTAATACATGAAACTCAGGGGACACAATTGAACCTTCTATGAGTTTTGGGGAAAATAATTCAATCCACTACATGCTCCCATAATGTGATTTATGTAGATACACCATTAAAAATAGTATCTAGGCTTATTAGTATTAATACCACCATGGACTAGTTGCACAATTCTAATATAAAGCAGGGAGATCATTTTCAATCTGGCTGGGGAATGTTAGGAAGATAGTAAATATTCTATCATTATTCCAAAAGCTGTTTTACTCTGAATTCCAAGCTCCCCAAATATAAATGTAGATTTTTTTATGTTATTTTTCAATTAAGGTATATTTACCTGCACAATCATATCTCGGCAGCCTTCTTGAGATAGTAGATTCCCAGAAGTTAGCAAAAGTATAAGAGATTTTTTATCTGTAGCTAAAAGTGAGACAACATAATTGTGTATGAAAGAAAATAGAATTATTCACTTGCATGTCAGGACACCTGCTCGCCTCTCAGAATCTGATCAAGTTGGCTCCATGGTTTTCATCCAAGACTTTAGGCCGTTAGCCCTGTGATTTTTTTCTCTCGAACACTAGAATACTCTCAGGTACTTTGAGGTTCAAAATTCTGTGATCTGAGAGTGTAATAAGGGGTACTTTCCTCAGCTCAGATTTTTAGCTTTTGGTCTTGCTGATTTTCTGCCTGTTAAAAGATGTTCCATGCAGGTTTTAAAAATTCAAATGTCTCAGAAAAACTGATATTCTCAATGGATCCATAGAAACCACAGGGCTGTTCATTTTCAGCAGTGATCGTTTACATTCACTGGCAGAAAAAACCCGATCCTAGGAATAAGACATTTTTGGCACTATGTCAGCTAATTTGGATCAGATTTTTTGACCATAATCTTGTGGTTTTCCAAGCATCTTCTTATGTTTCACTGAATGTCAGATGCAGGGCATGTAAAGCAACTACTTATACTTAATACCAAAATAACCCCACAAAAAAAAAAAAAAAAGAAACTTTTGGGGGTGTGAGAAAAGATACAGATTCTTATATACTCATATTCCAAAGAAAGTGGATGTTTTCTTCATTTCATATGTTCTCATTGAATTGTTTTAACTCACTGCGTTTTTATTTTTAAAAGACAGGGATGTTAAATCATGGGTTAGACACTGGATTAAACACACTGTACACTCTATATCTTAGTCCTCACATGAGTTATGGATACAAGTTTGTTAATATTTTCATTTTATCATTTAAGAACTACTCAGTATCCAAAGTAGTTAGGGTTACCCTGCTAGTTAGTGGAAGAAAATTATCTAAGGATTGCTCTATATCTCCTCAAAGCTCATGTTTTCTCCAATAACTAGCTATCCCAGGGGAAAAAAAAAAAAAAAAAAAGGTGCCATTACAAATCCAATAACAGTAAGGTATGTTCTGTCTGATATTTGCTTCATATTTTACAATAAGTTAATGGACTGCATTGTAATTAGGACTGGGATTTAATTCAGCAGATATGGGGATACAGAATCACAGTTATTTCAAGGAAGGTCAAAAGAATATCTCTAGTTCCGTGCCATTTTGCCAGTTGAAAATATTGTTTGTATATTTCATTTTTATTATCACAAAAAGTAGGTGGTTCTTGAATAGGAGTATTAAACAATCCTGTAAAAATGCAATATAGATAAAAATTAAGGCAACAACTAATGTTTCACAGACACCAGTTTCCTTTATTCATGAGTGCATAGGATTACATACATACATACACAAACACATACCACACACAAACTATTTATGAATACTTGTGCTATACATTTGGAAAAATTAAAATATTGTAAGTAGTAAAGTCAAGGAAAGAACTAATCTTTATAATTCAAATTGTATTGGCTGTTGATGTCACTAGTATTATTATTTTTGCATTGATTGATAGGCCAAACTCTGTTCTTTGTATAGAAATTATTTGTGGAAAATTTAAAATGCTAATCTAAGGAAGTACTTTATTCATAGCTGCAAGCGTAATCACTTGTTGATCTTCTAGCTTCTTATCCACCTTACAGCATATTGTTTAAGGTTGTTATTTAAGATTAAGTTTAAAGGTTCTATCTAAAGTATTCTTCCATGAGGAGAATTTGTTCCACCAATTCTAAAATATAATCTAAATACTTTTTTAACTCTCACTTTTATTAGCCTTTATGTAGTCTGATATCTAAGTAAATTTGACCTTTTTGTCTATAAACTTCTTTTAATTATCTTTATGATTGCAATATTTGAAGTTCCTTGTGGCAATTTAAATATTGAGCTCTGATTTCAAGAGTAGGTGATGTATGTAGTTCTTATTTTAGTGTGGGGAGAAAAATGACTATTTTTGTGTATGTTCAAGAAGATCTAGGAAATGATGCTGAAACCATCACAATTAAAGAAAATGCATATGTCAAAGTATAAAATGTATTTTTAAATAATTTTTAGTATAATAGTAGTTTAATTTTTGCCATTAAAGTAATATAAAATATAGCAAAGCAGCTTCCTTTTTTTTCATTTCTAATTATCATTAACACGTGTTGATTCATGTGCTGACAAAATTGTTTAGTAATTAGGTAAAATTAATAAAATAACCAGCAATATTACCTATTATTTAATAGTTGCCCTTCAGAGATATTAATTGCATGACAATAACTTTCAAAGGAACACATCTTGAAATGTTGTATCTCCACTAATCCCAAACACTATTCAAAACTGGAAGGGAATGTGTCATAATGAATACATACTGCACTGGGGATGAGGAGCCTTAAATTCCAGTTATTGTATTCTTTTCACTACTTGAAGACTTTCACAAAAAAATCACATACCTTTTCTGAATTTTCTTTGTTCATCGATAAAATACAGAATCCATATGACATCTGGTCATACCAAGTGTAACTAAATAAATTGTATAATTTTCCAATATTTACTGTAAATTGATATTCTGTTAAAGTTTGTTACTGGCATCGTTCAATGAAGTAAAATAATTAAAAGCATAGCCAAAATGTTCAGTGGCTTTCTAGTTCAAATGAGGTTTATTGTAGATTATTAGGGCAAACAATTTAACCTGTACCCATTAATAAAGTCTACATGTTAAAATGACATTAAAATTTTAAGT
The DNA here is from genome assembly GCF_000696425.1 of Galeopterus variegatus. Lineage (NCBI taxonomy): Eukaryota > Metazoa > Chordata > Mammalia > Dermoptera > Cynocephalidae > Galeopterus > Galeopterus variegatus. The sequence continues at coordinate 14,634 of NW_007730809.1, read as the reverse complement.
AGTTGAAGGTAATTCCATGGAAACCAAGTTATAATAACTGAAGGTTGGGGAGAACGGGGAAGTAAAATAAGAACTAATATACTAGGCAGGAATTTAAATGATGTGTCATTTTGTAGCCCCCCAAAATATGAGTGATAATTTATATTATTGCAATGTTTAACAAGTAAATTAAATAATGCTCATACAATTTGTTAAATTTATCTTGCATCTTCTTATGAACTATCCCTTAGCAGAGAATTTGCATCTTACCTTGTTGAAAAAATAGAAACTATCAAATAAAGCCCCTTCACCTTTCTATCAAAAAAATCTGCAAATCTCCACATTTCTGCACCCACCTTCTCTTTTGTTATTTTCTTTACAATAGAGAAAGTGCTTCTCTTCCTAACAAAGTCTCTACTGTATCTGATTTGAATTATATCACCTTTCTCAAGGGCTTGTTTAAGATTTTTCTTCTTTCCTCAAGCATCAGCATTTATATCTCCATTTTTTCTTCTCCATCAACCTATAGTCTTTGGGCCCATTTCCTGTATTTAAAATATCCTGTGTTTACCTCAGATCTCTTTCTATCACCACAATCTTTATCTTCGTTTTATAAATAAGAGCTTAGAGAACATTATCTTTATTTTATTTTGGTGGCGGGCTGGTACCAGACCCAAACCGGTGACCTTGTTATTACCAGCACCACACTCTCCCAAGTGAGCCAACTGGCCAGCCCCTAAACATTGTCTTTATGTTTGCTTTTCTCTTCCTCACCCTTAATTCTTTATCTAATTTATTATAATATAACTTCCCCTCTTACCACTTGACTCTACTCTTATCAATATACCCAAACATGCCTTGTGGTAAAATCCTGGACCTTTCTCCTTCATCATTCTTGACCTTTTACTGTTATTCTAAAATGTTAAAAATGGTATCCTTAAAATGCTTTCTTCCTGTGCCTTCTAATACCATGATCCCTTGGTTTTTCTCCAAGCTATGTACTATACCCTTCCATTTGATCCAAACTTTAAATATTGGAATTCTGTAGGCTCTGTCATAACTATCACTTAATAATGAAATTTATTTCCATAAATTTAAAATCATATAAAGTAAAACAGTCTCACATATATCTGTTAAGTCATGGGTTTTCTTCTTTCGTTTACACTCGAAGTCCAACTGCCTATGTGACATTGACACTTTGTTGCCATAGAGATATGACGAAATTAACTCACCCTGATACTTCTCTCTCCAGAGTGCTTCTATCTTATCTCTGTTCTTTCTACTTCTTCAACATCATTACACATTATTTTTTCCTTTACCCACTCTGATCAGGTCACTCTGATTTTGCACAATCTGGTCTCTTTTCCTTAAATTGTAAACTCTCAACTCATCTCATGGCTGTGTCTTTCTTATTTTTCTTCTCTCAGCTTAAACATTATTTTTTTCCCCAGGGAGCTTCCCCAACCATCCAATCTAAAATTGACTTCTGCTATTTTTGCTTGAAGAAATTTATTCAACTCATCTCATGGCTGTGTCTTTCTTATTTTTCTTCTCTCAGCTTAAACATTATTTTTTCCCCAGGGAGCTTCCCCAACCATCCAAATTGACTTCTGCTATTTTTGCTTGAAGAAATTAATTTTTTTCCTTCATTACAAGCTATAGTTAATTTCCTTAATTTAATTTACTTGTTGATTTTCTATATTTCTCATAAAGTGTTATGCTTGTTGAGGTCAAAGACCATAAACATTTTTTCATTATTGTATACATGGTGCCTAGCATAAAATAATGAATTGATTAACGAATAAACCAGAATTTTCCTTCAAATGTTTCTGAACCCCAAACCTGTATGTTCTTGCCATACTAGATTATCTAGATACTTGGTAACCTGACCGTATTAGCAACAGTGTCAAAAATAATGGCTTCACTGAACTTAAAAACAGTTTAAAAAGGATGCCACACATAAAGAACTCAACCAGCAATATTACCTATTATTTAATAGTTGCCCTTCAGAGATATTAATTGCATGACAATAACTTTCAAAGGAACACATCTTGAAATGTTGTATCTCCACTAATCCCAAACACTATTCAAAACTGGAACGGAATGTGTCAAATGAATACATACTGCACTGGGGATGAGGAGCCTTAAATTCCAGTTATTGTATTCTTTTCACTACTTGAAGACTTTCACAAAAAAATCACATACCTTTTCTGAATTTTCTTTGTTCATCGATAAAATACAGAATCCATATGACATCTGGTCATACCAAGTGTAACTAAATAAATTGTATAATTTTCCAATATTTACTGTAAATTGATATTCTGTTAAAGTTTGTTACTGGCATCGTTCAATGAAGTAAAATAATTAAAAGCATAGCCAAAATGTTCAGTGGCTTTCTAGTTCAAATGAGGTTTATTGTAGATTATTAGGGCAAACAATTTAACCTGTACCCATTAATAAAGTCTACATGTTAAAATGACATTAAAATTTTAAGTAGTTGAAGGTAATTCCATGGAAACCAAGTTATAATAACTGAAGGTTGGGGAGAACGGGGAAGTAAAATAAGAACTAATATACTAGGCAGGAATTTAAATGATGTGTCATTTTGTAGCCCCCCAAAATATGAGTGATAATTTATATTATTGCAATGTTTAACAAGTAAATTAAATAATGCTCATACAATTTGTTAAATTTATCTTGCATCTTCTTATGAACTATCCCTTAGCAGAGAATTTGCATCTTACCTTGTTGAAAAAATAGAAACTATCAAATAAAGCCCCTTCACCTTTCTATCAAAAAAATCTGCAAATCTCCACATTTCTGCACCCACCTTCTCTTTTGTTATTTTCTTTACAATAGAGAAAGTGCTTCTCTTCCTAACAAAGTCTCTACTGTATCTGATTTGAATTATATCACCTTTCTCAAGGGCTTGTTTAAGATTTTTCTTCTTTCCTCAAGCATCAGCATTTACACCTCCCTCCCTCCTCCCTCAGATTCAGCTGTCTGTAGTTCGTATAACTTCGTATAATGTATGCTATACGAAGTTATTACGAACTAAGGATGCTACTAAACATACTACAACACACAAGAAAGCTCTTCCCTCAAAACAAAAAATTATTAAGTCTACAATGTCAATAATGCCATGTTTGAGGAACCATGTATGGAAATACTTCAAAAAGTTCAGGGAAAGATGGAATTAAAAGATAATAATCTTTCCATGACCTTTTTGAAGTACCCTCATATTATAAAATTATTAACTGACAAAACCAGGGCTTATACCAGTTTCCTCTGATTCCAACTCCTCTTCCTGTAAACATCATCAACTTTTTTGTTGCATCTCACACTGAGGTGTTTAGTATGGTTCTGAATCATTAAAACAAAACCCTTGTAGGAAATGGCAATATGGATACAACCAAATGCAATCATTACAGTTAAACAGGAAACATGATAAGAATAAAAGAGAGTAATTATTAAACATAAATACAAAATACATTTTATAAAATGAGTAATATCTTCATTAAAGTTATTGCCCAAAGGGGCAACAATTTATTTCAGTGATGCTCCTATTTCTTAAAATATTTGAACTTTTCTATAAGAATTTCTTCTGAGCTGGGGCCTCATCCTATTGAAAAAAAATCCCCGATAGAATACCCGAAAGTACCAAACACAGCATCTTCATTGAGGACATATTCTATAATAAAGGAAATAAATCAGGTACCAAGAACAATGACTACAAATACAAAGGCAGTACATGAGGTTGTATTAGTCTGTTTCTGTTGCTTATAACAAAATACATGGAACTGGGTATTTTATAAAGAAAACAAAATTTATTGCTTACAGTTTCAGAGGCTAGGAAGTGAAAAGACCAGGGAACACATCTGGTTAAGGCTTTCTTTGGGGTGACTTCAGTGCTGGCAGGGTATCATATTGCTAAATGGTGGAGCACAGAGAGAGAGAGAGAGAATAACCTCCTCATTCACTATTTTTAAATATCTCTGAACCATGCCCATGACACCATTTTTAATCCATTCATTACAGCATGCTTCTGCAATCTAATCACTTCTTTAAGGCCCTGCCTTTTAATTACCATAATAAGATTTCCCACCTGCTTAACACTGTCACAGTGGGGTACAAGTTTGGGGGGACATTCAATCAAAGGCAATGGTTAAAGATTATGTCTTGGCATAAGCAGCAATTAAAAAGAAGCATTCCATAAGCATTTATTAAAAATCAACTGTCTCTTAGATGCCCCTCAGGACATCAAAGAGGTCACAGGCAATTGAGTAAAACAGACTGGAAATAAAATATGTGACTGCAATGGGTATTAGGATAATTGTCTCTAAAGCCTTAAGGAGAACACACAGAAAGGAATCCTCCATAATATTTTGTAATTAAAAAGATCCATCCTGTCTATATTGGACAGTATCTTCAATTTACATATTCTCTCACCTTCACTTTCTTACATTTAACATCTCTATTAATATCTCTATTCATTACTAATTTCACATTGTAGTTGAATCTGTTTTTACATCCTTTAAGATTTTAAGTAATGATGTGGCTTCCTGCCCCTTAAAAGATTACTATTAGATGCAGGTGTTTTTAAACATGAATCAAAGAACCCAGTGTTAGACTACGAGAGCGGAATTTTAAGCATCATCGATCAAAATGTGTTCATCTGGGAGGTGGACTAAAATTGGCATATTTTTAAAATTATATTCAGGCATAAAGCAAGTTTTACTATATACTTATTTAATAAATTTCCAATGAGAAACAATTTAGACTGTTACCCCTTAAAAGTGATTAATTAATACATCAAAGTAATTCAACATTTAAGTTTACAGTCTAAAGAAATTAGAAGGAACTAATAGATGAAAATCACCTGTTTCTAAACCCATATTCACATATTCATTTATATATGAACTAATTGTAATTTATTTTATATTTGCTTACTCATGAATCCCACTGGAGCCTCTTATAAGTGTTCATAATATTATGAATTCAATAACTGTTTGTTTTAATGTTTACAACTTACCAAAACAGGTAGTAAGAATTGATTTAAAAATCAATAGTTTTCTGTGTGAAGAAAATAAATTATAGCATAATTCTGACTTTAAGGCACGTGTTCACATATTTTATATTCAATATTTTAGTAAGGAACTAAAGTCAGAATGGGGACTTGAATCATGCTTAAAGGAGCCTGCTGCATTCTTATGCAAAGTAGTTTTAACTATGGTAACAATGAAAAATCCAGAAGTACAAAAGGTGTTTATGTAGAAAGGCTTTGAGTCTTAGTGAAAGGTAAATATCTATTTATAAGTCAGTCTCAGTAGATTTCAGTACGGATTTCCTTGTGGAGCTACAGAATTCTGGCTTTCCATTAAAGTCTTCAAGATAAAACAAAAACAAAAAAACAATTAAATATTACCTTATCTCAATTTAATTAAAATGCCAGAGCTTAAAGTCCTCCTTCTCTTCTGCAGATTTCTGACCAAAAAATGTGTGGGCACTTTGTCCTTCACTTCTTTGCATAAATGTGTTCTGCTTATGAGTCACCATTTAATGGAAGCTGTGAGAAATTACTTATTAAAATAATGTATGACTGTATTTCAACTGAAGTAATGGTATTTTTTGATTGTTGCAGGCATCTGTGTAAACACTATATCTGAATTGCTATCCCTTTCCATATTTCTTGTGGTTGTAAGGGAGCTCACTTAGTTACTTTCAGATTACAAAGTTCTTAAAAATCCCCATCCACTTATTTCTTGTCCTATGTGTATATCCATGTACCATGTATTCAATACATAGTATTGAAGAAACATGCACAGAAAATCAAAGCACAAGTCAGGGATGAACAATTGATAAGACATATTCCCTCCATAATTCATTCAATGCATTGAAACAGATATGGAAAAAGTCCTATGGGTGGAATGGTTATCTGCCACAAGTCAGGGATGAACAATTGATAAGACATATTCCCTCCATAATTCATTCAATGCATTGAGACAGAGATGGAAAAAGTCCTATGGGTGGAATGGTTATCTGTGTTCAGGACAATGAAAGGACTTCACTAAGAAAATAATCTTTGAGCAGAGTTAGGAAGAAAGAAGAAAACTTCATAAAATTGGGATGTTTTCATTTAAACTTAGCTACATATACATTTCTTTTCTTTTATCTGTATGTCATTGATGTTTCCCTGACATTGACTCTATCATGTAACAGCTGAAGTCTCCAATTAAATGCCATATGTACTTCATATAATCATAAGTGCATAAAACAAACTCAGGAACAGGATTTCTTATCTGAGTATTATGTATTATAAGCAAATGAGCTTATCTCTGTTAACAATTATGTTTATTCTTCATTAACATGGAGAAACATGTGAGGTAAAAAAGTTCTAATTTGAATTTTTTTCAAACTATCATCTGTCATCTATTCTATGATGATAAAAAAGCTTAGTTGAGATCCTTAAAACCAGTACATACTTCTAGCTCTTTCCCACAAACACCAGCCCCCCAACCCTAAGAATAAAAACTTCCATGACAAAAGCCTTCTAGGGTCAGTAGAAAGATTGTTGAGAAATTAGTTTTAAACTATACAATTGCTACATATTTTTGTGTTCTTTTTTTTATATTTTAGTAAATTGAATGACTTCAGAGCGAGTTGGATGTATATCTTTTTAACTTTTAATTCCACTGTAAAATAAAGTGGGATACATGTTCAGTAAAGGACAATAATAATCCTTTTTTATCATAAACATAGACTGGCCCAAATAAAAAACTGGCCTTTCTCCCTATCGTCAGAAAGAATGGCTTAAAATCAACCTCTTCAAAATAGAATACAACAGAACATATTTTTCAGCAAACATGTTCAATGTAATAGTTGATATATATTGAAGTTTATCAATGGGAAATTAGTTTCCAAATATGTATTTTAAATAGATAGATATTTTATCTTGGAGTGTTCTCAAAAACTATTGATGGAAATATTATTAAGGATATATATTATGGTTCATTTTGGGCAAATATTAAGTATAGTTTAAACATTTTTAGGCTAAAATAATCTCATCTGTTTATGGCAGAGAAGTTTTAAATCTCTATCACCCATTTATTTATCTTGGCCTTCATAGGTAGTAATTTACTGATAGTATGTGTATATATGGCAGCCATCTAATGAGGTAGACATCTTGGCTAAATTGTTTAATATTTCTTAAAAAGTTAACAACCTTCCCTTCTAACATTATGAATTACTAATTTAAATAAATCTGTCTTTATATTTTAACATCTTTTATTTAAACTCCATATTCTTCTTTTTTTTTTCCTTTTTGTCTTTTTTCGTGACCGGCAACGGATCGCAACCCTCAGTGTCGCGCCCGTACCGGACTGGGACCGGCAACGGGATCGCAACCCTCGGTGTTGCACCCGCACCTTGCTCAGGCAGTGAGAGGCTGGTCTGTATGTGGGATCCGAACCCTCGGCGGGATCGCCGCCGCGCTCCCAAGCGGCGCACTGTAGCAGCGCGCCAC
>NW_007730809.1:4021-5796 GCF_000696425.1 Galeopterus variegatus | reverse complement strand
TGTTTTAAATACTCAAATAACAGTAAAATTGAAAAATATGCTTATTAGACATATCCATTTGTGTATTAGCATAACTCTACCTTTCTTTCACAATTTTAATATTATCCCCATATTGTCAGTATTTTTCTTATTTTATTACTTTCTACAGGATATTGCTGCCAATTGCTGGAAACCTTTTTAAAGTAAATCAGCAAAGACAGGTAAAAAGGAAGGAAGAAAGGAAATGTGTAAATAAGACGTCATGGCCATAGAACACACATTCTAGAACATCAAGAACATCATTAAATTCTTGGAGACTGTATCAAAAGGAGCTGTCCAAACCCCCCCATTGGCCATCCTTTCCTGTTATGACAATTAGCAGAGATCTGATAGAGTATGACATCAACTTTAAAAGAAGGATCACAATTCTCATGTTGTGGGATTTTAAGCTGCAAGATTAAGGAAGCATGGGCCCTTTCCTTAGCATAACCAGGGCCTGAGTTATACTAGCAACAAGATATGGCAGTATCTTGGTTCCTGGCCTATCTTACCAGCTCAGCATTCATAAATGCAGAGAGCACTAACCCCTTCCCTGGTATGATCATCTTTCTAAAAACAGTTTTTACTTTTTAACTGGTTATTTCAATGGCTTTTTAATATCTTTCGGTGTGTTAGAACACTCTATCTTGAAACATATTTTTTAGATGTGTCAAGATGCTTTTTACTGCAAGTAACACAAACCAAATTAATACTAATTGAACAATGAGGTTATTCATTTACTCAGATAATAAGATGAGATCTGGAGGGCTTCTGATGTTGATTCATTGATTCAATGATCAAGTATCTTATGCTGTGCATATTTAAACTCTTCCATCCTCCATGTGTTACAAAATCTCCATTCGTATTTGTAAGATGGCTTATGGCAATAACGAATTGCATGTGCTCCCATGACAATATCTAAAAGCAGAAAGAAGTATGCCTCTTTCTTTTCCACCAGCCGATAACATCTAAAGAGTATATAGGTACATTTTATGCAACTTGGAAAGGAAAAAGTTTGCTATTTTGTGAGGACTGGTCTGCACATTCTAGGTTAAATTATGCAATATGTAGGTCAATATATAAACCATGAGAATGTATTTACCTCTCTAGCTTAAGATCTAAATAACAAGTAGGAAAAGTAACATCTTGTCTCTCCTATATCGTAAAATTATATGAGGTAGGACAGCACCCAGAAGACAGAAGTTCTGATAAATCTTAGTGTATCTGTTACACTATATTCAAAAAATAAAAAGCAATTCAATTATAAAAATGAGCCTAAGAAGGAAACATTTCAAATGTAAGCTGGTTCATTAGCAAATGGCCCATTTATGTGAAACAAGGATCTGCTGAACTCTCAATGCCTTTCTTGGAAAAACAAAATACAATTTCTGCATAGTTTAGAAATTTACAGCAGTGGACAACTGATTAGCACTATAGTCACCTTGCTCTCTTTACTGGCCATGTGTTACCTTGATTCCCTAAAAGAAAGTTAGCATGTGAACCCACATATTTAACTTGAAAATGCCAACCAAATTGAACAGCTTCTATTCTTTATAATGCAAGGATTTGAGCCATGGCTGCATCTGAAGAAATAAAAAGGAAATAGAATGACAAGAACCCAGAAAAACTGGTGCTGAAGGCACAGGTTCTTGAATTTTCCAAGGAAAGAATCCTGTCAGGAACCCTCTCCAAGCTCATGCAGCAGAGTCACATTCACACTCAAAGTTTATTACAAAATGAAAGTACATGCAGAAGTG
>NW_007730809.1:0-3185 GCF_000696425.1 Galeopterus variegatus | reverse complement strand
TTTTTTTGTGTGTGCTTCCTGTAGGAGTAAGCTGCTTTCTGAGAATCAAGGGGAAAAAAGAGGTGGGGGGCTGGTGCTTTCTGCAAATGTAATCTCTTTTCTGAGAATCAAGGAAAAAGGGAGTGTTTGGTGCTTTGTGATTTTGTTTCCTGCTGAGAAAACCACAGGACTCTGAAGAAGGGTGAGCCAATCATCAGTGTAGTTTAGCTGCTGCTAGTAGGTGTTATCTTAAGCAGCCTCTCTGGGATGAGTCCCTGTTGTATTTTGCCTCAATTCCCACCTGAGAGTATTTGCTCCCATAAATCTTTTTGGGATGCAGAGAGCCATAGGTCCTGTTCTTCTGTAGCTGCTTCCTGCTGAGTTGGGGGCAGTCATCCCTGATTGTCCTTGGGAGCAAAACTCTCTGCCTAGTCTGTCAAGTGGCCCCAGGGAAGGGTCAGGTGTGAAGACGGGCAAGAGCTTGTATCCTTGATGCACCATGATGGTGTTTAGATGGCAGCCACTCTGGAGGAAACAAATGAGATAAGGAATTTAATTACAACAGGGGAAGTAAGTAGGAGAACAAAGATTTTAAACAGAGGTCCTAGCCGAGGTAGAAACCAGGTCACGTTTGGCAATGTACTTTTTATAGTAGCCATAAGTCGTTGGTGGTAGTAATTTATCCAATTGCATGTAACTATGTGGCTTGTGCATGTATTTTTCAAATGTACCATTGCACTTGTCCAGTAACATTAATGTAGATACAGCAAGTTTTATTGATAACAGCACAGACTCCCACTCATTCAGCATGAAGGGAATCTAAGGCCACGTAATTGACAAGGAAATTGCCAGCTAAGGAGTCAAGAGATATTTGCATTTTCTGCATAGCATCACTGGTTCTCTGACCCAACTTGGCCACAGAGTTAGTTAAATTTCATAGGGTGACCTTNTTGTGAGATGTGAATCTCCCCAGGGAGCAGCTAGGCCAGTGGCTGCCCCACTGTCTGCTAATATTAGGCCTATTTCCTGTTTTTGTTGTGTGTTGTTGTAGATGATCACTTTGTCAGGAACTAAGTTCCCAAGTGTACAGTGCCCTGTGAAGGCCACAATGTCTATATATGGATAGGCACTGGCTTTTAGGGGAAAAGAAAACCTCCTTGGTGGGTGCTGGTATTCGGGGGGCCCATTGCGGGGTTCTACATAGGAAAACATAACCTGATGGGACACAAGCCTTTGTGGGGATAGTTGCGTTAAACTTTTAAGTTCATCTTAACATCCAACCCCGAGGGTTAGAGGTATTGCAATGTGGAGACATAGCTTTCCTGGTTGGAGAAAAACATCACTTACTGTATTCCATAAGGTGGTATAGAGCCCTGCCTCAAGAATGGTGAAATTTCTTCTCCTCTGGGGGATGCCCAGTCTCGGTTTGTTGAACCCATTCCACAGACCACATTTTCCAGCTCTCCCCAGAGGTCCAAGTCCTGGAGTGTTGGAGACAGGGCACCAATCAGTGGTGTTTGGGAAAAGAACCAGGTGAAAAGCTGACAGTCAGGGGCTAAATAGTTTGTTTTCTGAAAAACTCTCTGACCTCAGACTTTTTCGCACTGGGGAACACAGTGATAATGTGGTTTTCCTTTAGAGATGGAAGAGTTTAAGAGTTATATCCCGTTTAGAGGTGCTGTTACAAATGAGTGTGAGGTCGGTGCACTCTATCGGTCCTGTATTATCTAAGGGGAAGTTGATCCCCGTTTGGTTTGGGCCCCAGGGTGGAAATGTAAGGTTAAACTCTCCCTCATGTGGGAATGCCTTTATGGAGTTTGGTTGGACATGAGGATTATAGTGACATATCTAACAATTAGAAAGGCTTTCTCCCCTTGCTATAACAGAAAAGAGATTAACCAGGGAGTTGCTTTCCCACTGTGGAAGTGCACCATCCATAAAAAAGAAAAGACCCAGGACTAACATCCTCTTGGTGTTTATCATTTTGGGTCTTTTGGAGGCAAAAGGGGCAGAGTGTGGCCTCCTACATGATTCACTCCAGAGGGGCAGTAATTTCTCCCCCAGGGTAATCTAGGAAGTCCCCTTGGAGGAAGCTACTTTCCACTGTATCTTGGACTAAGGTTTCTGTTTGTTTTTCAGTTAGTCAGGCTAGGAATTCCATCTCATGGGAAAGAAGAGCCTGTATAATAACAGCCTATATTTTGCTACAGTCCATTAGACTCAATGGGGGCAAAAGAGGGCCTTCCCTGGTGGGGAAGCTTCTTCACATAAGCATAGAAGGAGGAAAAGGGCTGAGAAAGTGGTCAGAAGAATGACCAGCAATGTGAACCAGATCATCTGGGATTAATTTGGATGTAGTCCTTTTAAAGAGATATCTGAGATCTTTTGATGGCTTGCAGGTGTAATTGGCCTGGGTCTGTTTGTTGTTTTATTTGGTTAGGTTAGGTCCAGGATAGGGCTTAGTCCTGAATGAATGAACCTAAGGAGTTATTCCAGACAATTGTGCAGCATTTGAAGTTGTAAAGAGCACCTGATGTGGTCCCTCCACTTGGGTTTTAATTTGTCAAGGAAACTTCTCTCCAGGCCCTGACCAAAACTAAATATCCAGGTTGGATCCTTGCCATAAGCAAGGATGTGGTAGGTGTGGAAAAACACCTGGTCACCATATTTCTCAGTGGATCCAATTGGATAATACGTCTTATGGCTAATGTGAACTCTGGATCCTGGAGGAGTTCAGTACTTAAAAATGGTCTCCCATATAGCTTCTCATATGGCTCAGGTAGAGATCAGTCTTTGGGGCTACCCACATTCTCAAAAGAGCAATAGGTATCACCTGAGCCCAGGGTAGGGAATTTTCCTGGCAGAGCTTGGATATAGTCTATTTTAGGATGTGATTAACATTTTCAACTTTTCCTGAGGACTGGGGGTGCCACATGGCACATAGTTTATAATCCATGCCAAGCAGGGTCCTGATCTTTTGGGTTATTTGGGCTGTAATAGATGGTCCATTATCACTTTGTAAGCTTCAGGGAAATCTGTAACTAGGTGTAAGTTCCCTCAGGAGATACTTTACCACTTCCAGTGCCTTTCAGGCTTAGTAGGGAAGGTCTCAGTCCAATCTGTAAAAGTGTCTAGAAATACCAGTGGATACTTAAACCTACCTAACTTTGCCATTTGGGTTAAATCTATTTGCCAGTCTTCTCCTG
>NW_007730808.1:179234-180082 GCF_000696425.1 Galeopterus variegatus | reverse complement strand
CATCTCCAGAGCTGTTGGTTGCCTGCTTTATATTAAGTTCTTTTTGGTCTGAGGTTGAAGATTTGCAGTTTTCTTGATGGCAAAGTAATGCACTAAATGTGTACTCATAGGCCTTTGGATTCAGTAGTAGGGGCAAAATTCTGAGTGAAATATTGTTTTTTAGTACTATATTTTATTTTATTTTAATTCAATCCCCATCAAAATATCAATGATATTCTTTTACAGAAATAGAAAAAACAATCCTCAACATTCACATGGAATAACAAAAGATCCCAAATAGCCAAAGCAATCCTGAGCAAAAATATAAAAAAATAAAAATAAAAAAAAGTAAAGCTGGAGGCATAACACTACTTGACTTCAAATTATACTACAAAGCTATTGTAACCAAAACAGCATGGTACTGGCATAAAAAAGACACTCAGACCAGTGGAGCAGAATTGAGAACCCAGAAATCACCCCTCAGGATTACAGCCATCTGCTATTTGACAAAGGCAACATTGGGGAAAAACCTACACTGGGAAAAAGACTGCCTCTTCAGTAAGTGGTTTTGGGAAAATTGGATATCCATATGCAGAAGAATGAAACTAGGTATGCACTTCTCACCATATACTAGAATAAACTTAAAATGGATTAAAGACTTAAATATGAGACCTGAAACTGTAAAATTACTAAGGGAAAATATAGGTGAAACACTTCAGGAACTAGGTCTGTGCACAGACTTTGTGAACAGTAGCCTGAAAGCACAGGCAACAGAAGAAAAAATAAATAAATGGTCCTATATAAAATGAAAAAGTTTCTGCACAGCAAAGGAAACAATCAACAGAGTGAAACGACAACCTACAGAGTGG
>NW_007730808.1:170204-177653 GCF_000696425.1 Galeopterus variegatus | reverse complement strand
GGTCTCAGTGGCAGCACCAGGATACAGGCCTGACTTACCTCTTTGCATTTCCAGACAGGCTTTTAGTTCAAACCGTGGTAATGTGGGGAGTGGATATGCACATCGGCTCCGGATAACATGCCCCAGACTGAGCTCCAGCTTTTCCACTGAAGTGTATGTCAAGTGGAAAACTGGAACTCATTCTGGGGCATTTGCCAGTCTGGGAAATGCACTTCAGTGTCCTCATTTGCTCTTCATGTCGATGCTGTGAGTGACAAACACTTTAGGAACCAGAAAGCACTTGAATTTGGGCCCAACTCATAGCAACCACTCAGAAAACAGTGCTAGTTATTATTTTTATTCAGAGAGAGATTTGGAGTTGATTATGATTTCTCAACACCTCTCAAAGCCATCTCCTACATTCCATCCTCCCTGACATCTTAGTTCAGATGCCTTGCCTCTGCAGCAGTCTCCTAACTGCTCCTCTCTGCACTATTCTTCATGCTGTAGCCAGAGTGAGATTTCTAAAGTACAAATCTAATCAAGAGCCTCCTCTGGCTGAACCTCTAAGTAGCACCCTGTTGGCCTCAGGGTGAAGTCTAATCTCTTTTGCTTGACATGTGAGGTCCTTTAAGATTTGGCTCTTGCCCTGCTATCTAGCCTCATCTCTTGCCATTCTCCCTGCTCCCTTTAAAACCGTGCTCAACTCTGTGCAGGTCTCCAGACTAACCATGCATTTTTCTCTCCCACCGGCGCCTCAGCTCCATTTTTTCCTTTGTTTGGAATGCCTTTCTACTCTTTTTCGCAGACCCTGTGACTGGCTAACTCCTACCCATCCTTAAAGATGCATCCTTCAAGATGTCATTTTCTTCAGAAGGCCCTCCAGAACCTCCCCCTGTGCCCCAAGCCTGGGTTAAGTGCCTGTCCAATTGCTCCACAACATCCTGTGCTTACCTCTACCATGCAGGTACTGCATTGTATTGTGATATCCTTGCTTGTTTCTCCTGCTAATCTACAAACTTCTTGAGGGAGAAAGACAGTTATCCTCTATCCTTAGTATCTTGTATAGCAGCTGGACCATGATCATTGGTATGAATTAAGTTCATTTCTCAGAATCAGTTTTTTTCCCAGATGGTTGATCTCAATTGTTACGTGTTGACTTTTGATAGCTCCAGTACCAAAAGGTGGATTTTTGTTGGCCTTGTCTGAACATTCTTACCCACTATATCTTTATTTCTGCCACCAGTCTCTTGTATTCTCCTTAACTTCTATGTTCAGAACATTCTGTCCTTTTGCTCCCCCCACCTCAATTCTCTTATAGTAATGTGTCTGCATCTCTATAATTATACTTCTCACCTTGTCTGAGGTTAGTGAATTGTTCCAGTATCTGCTTTCCCTTGGGATTATGAGCAACTTGAGGATAAGAACGTTGCTTTCTTGGCCTCCTATCTTCTTGGTATAGAAAGATTTGGGTAAGTAATAGCCAATGTAAATCCAAAGCTTCGAAATGGGTGGTCTGAGAAACACATTTCAGGACTTCCTCTCTGGAAGCTCATTATTTTTAGGACTTCCTCTCTTTGGAAGCTCACTTTTATGACTTACTCTCTCTGGAGTATAAATCTAATATTCACTGTGTAGTAGTGAAATTTACAGTTATAGGAGATATCTTTAATATAGAGAAGGTGCAGGAAATGGTTGTTCCTTTGAGTGTAAGAGGAAAGCTTTTCTCCATTTAGGTTTTGTTTTAATTTTGAAAGCTGGTAAGCATTCCATGTGACTTTTTGTAGACTCAGAAGATAGAACCTGAACTGTGTCTATGGCCCAGGTAAAGCTGAAATATGTGGTAGATGCTTAATGTATATTTTCATGCAGAAGGCCAGTTTTAGATTCTTTTTCTGTAAAATGGGTTAGTAATAGTATCTACTACATAAGATTGTTTAGCATATGAAATAAGATAGTTATTGTAAAGCACTCAGAAAAATGCTTGGCACATTGTTAGCATTCAATAAAAGATAGCTGTTATTACTCCATAGCAGTGGTTTTACATGCAATATCTTATTTTACTCACATATTAACTCAAGGGGGTTTTACTCAATTCTAGGGCTCACGGATGTCGAATAACTTCTTTAAGATCATACAGCTATTAAGTGGCAGAGTTTAAGTTCAATTACATTTGACTCTAAAGTTCATGTTCTTTTTATTATACTGCCCTTTTAGAATAACAGCATGGCTGAGGATGACATTGTTTTGAGCATGAATCTGAAGAAAATTTTTCAAGTCTGCCTTTGTGACTTCTAGTCTCTGCATATATTTGACTTTTATGATATGCAAACCCATATATCAGAACTTGATGTTTTGTTAGGAACATGATTCCTGTCCACCCAGCACAGGGTTTTGCAATCTCAACACTACTGAATTCTGAGCTGGATAATTCTTTGTTGTGAGGGCTGCTCTTTGCCTTGTAGGATGCTTAGTGATATCTCTGGCATCTACTCACTAGATGCCAGTAACATCTTTTCTCCCCCAGGTCTGACAATAAAACATGTCTCCAGACATTGCCAAATGTCTCCTAGGGGTCAAAATTACCATTGGTTGAGAACCAATGGAGTATAAATCTAATGTTCACTGTGTAATTTATCCCTGGTATGTTTATATTTAAGAAGGAACAAATTTTAAATGAAACTATTCTAAACAGCAACTATTCTAACTTCCATTTTTTAAAAAATTTATTTTTTAATTGACACATATTGATTGTACAAATTTATGGGGTACAGGGTTATATTTCAATACAATGTGTGATGATCAAATCAGTGTAATTAGCTTATTCATCACCACAAAAATTTATCATTTCTTTGTGATGAGAACATTTGAGCTCCTCTCTTCTAGCCAATTGAGAACATACAATAGATTATTGTTAATTATAGATGCCTAGCAGTATTGTATAGCACTAGAACTTATTTTTCCAATATAGCTGTGATTTTATATCCATTAACCAACCTATCCCTATCTTCCCCTCTCCCTCTCCTTCCTAGCCTCTAGCAGCCACAGTTCTACTCTCTACTTCTAAAACTTCAACTTATTTATTTTTTTAGCTCCCACATATGAGTGAGAACATGGGTATTTATTTATCTTTCTCTGCCTGACTTATTTCACTTAACATAATATCTTCCAGGCTCGTCTATGTTGCCACAAATGACACAATTCTATTCTTTTTTTTTTAACCACTAGTAGTATTCCATTGGTATATATACCACATTTTCTTTATCCACTCATCTGTCAATGGACACTTAGGTTGATTCCATATTTTGGCTATTGTGAATAGTGCTGCAATAAAAATGGGGCAAAATTTCCATATTGTTTTCTATAATGGCTGTACTAATTTACATTCCCACCAGTAGTGAATAAGAGTTCCCTTTTCTCTGCATCCTCACCAGCATTTGTTATTTTTTCTTTTTGATAATAGCCATTCTAACTGGGGTGAAATGATATCTCAACATAGTTTTGATTTGCATTTCCCTGATGATTAGTGATGTTGAGCATTTTTTCATGTAACTGTCAGCCATTTATATGTCTTCTTTTGAAAAATGTCTATTCAAGTCATTTGCCCAGATTATTGTTATTACTATTACTATTGTTGTTATTATTACTGCTATTAAGTTCCTTGTATACTCTGGATATTAATCCTTTGCCAGATGAATAGTTTGCATATTTTTCCCCATTCTGCCTGTTGATTGCTTTCTGCTGTGCAGAAGCTTTTTAGTTTGATGTAATCATATTTGTCTTTTTTTGCTTTTGTTGCCAGTGCTTTAGAAGACTTCCGCGTAATAACTTTTTGCCCAGACCAATGTCTTGGAGTATTTCTCCTATGCTTTCTTCTAGTGGTCTTATAGTTTCTGGTCTTATATTTAAGTCTTTAATCTATGTTGAGTTGATTTTGATATATGGTGAGAGATAGGGTTCTAGTTTCTTTTGCATATGAATATCCAGTTTTCTCAACACCATTTATTGAAAAGGTTGTCCTTTCCCCAATGTATGTTCTTGGCACCCATGTTAAAAATCAGCTGGCTGTATACACATGGATTTACTTCTGTATTCTCTATTCTGTTTCATTAGTTCATGTGTCTGTTTTATGCCAGTACCATGCTGTTTTAATTACTACAGCTTTGTAGTAAATTTTGAAGGCAGGTAGTATAATATCTCCAGCTTTGTGCTTTATGTTCAGGATTGCTTTGGCTATTTTGGGCTTTTAGTGGTTCCACATGAGTTTTAGGATTGTTTTTTTTATTTCTGTGAAGAACATCATTTGTATTTTGATAGAGATTACAGTGAATCCATAGATCACTTTGGGTAGTATGAACATTTTGACAATATTTCATAAACATGGAATGTCTTTCCATTTTTTGTGTGTCCTCTTTAATTTCTTTCATCAGTGTTTTGTATTTTCATTGTAGAAATCTTTCATCTCCTTGTTTAAATTTATCCCTAGGTATTTTACTTTTTTTTTGGTAGCTATTATAAATCAAATTGTTTTCTTGATTTATTTTTCTCCTAGTTCACTGTTGGTGTATAGAAATGCTACTGATTTTTGTATGTTGATTTTCTGTCCTGCTACTTCTGAATTCATTTATCAGTTCTAGGAATTTTTTGGTGGAGTTTTTAGGTTTTTCTCTATATAAGATCATGTCATTTGCAAACATGGACAATTTGACTTCCGCTTTTTCAACTTGGATTTCTTTCTCTTCCCTAAGTGCTCTGGCTAGAACTTTTAGTACTATGTTGAATAAGAGTGGTGAAAGTGGGCACCCTTGTCTCCATCCTGTTCTTAGAGGAAAAGCTCTCAACTTTTCCCTGTTCAGTTTGATGTTAGCTGTAGGTTTGTCATATGTGGCCTTTATTATGATAAGATACTTTCCTTCTCTATCTAATTGGTTGAGAGGTTTTTTTTTTTTTTGTCTTTTTTTTATCGTGACCAGCAACGGATTGCAACCCTCAGTGTCGCGCCCGTACCGGACCGGGACCGGCAACGGGATCGCAACCCTTGGTGTTGCGCCCGCACCTTGCTCAGCCAGTGAGCGGCCAGTCTGTATGTGGGATCCGAACCCTCGGCAGGAGCGCCGCCGCACTCCCAAGCGGCACACTGTAGCAGTGCGCCACCTTATCATGAATGGATGTTGAATTTTGTCAAATGGTTTTTCTGCATCTATTGAGATTATCATATGGCTTTTTTCTGTGATGTGTCACATTTATTGACTTGTGTATGTTAAACCATCCTTGCATCCCTGGGATAAATCACACTTGATCATGGTGTATAATATTTTTAATTTGCTGTTGAATTCAGTTTACTAATAATTTGTTGAGAATTTTTGTATGTATGTTTATTGGATATTGGCCTGTAGTTTTTGTTTTTGTTTTGTCCTTGTCTGATTTTGGTATCAGCATGATGCTGACCTCATAAAATGAATTTGGAAGAATTTCCTCTTCATCAATTTCTTGGCATAGTTTGAAAAGAATTGGCATTAATTCTTCTTGAAAATTTTGGTAGAATTCAGCAATAAAGCCATCCAGTCCTGAGTGTTCCTTTGTTGGGAGACTGTTGATTATTGCTTCAATTTCATTAGTCATTGTTGGTCTGGTCAGGTTTTCTATTTCTTCTTGGTTCAGTCTTGGTAGGTTGTATGTTTCCAGGAATTTATCCATTTTCCCGAGGGTTTTCGATTTGTTGGCATATAGTTACTCATAATAGATACTAGTGATTCTTTGTATTTCTGTGTAACTAGTTGTAATGTTTCCTTTTTCATTTCTGATTTTATTTATTTGGGTCTTCTCTCTCTCTCTTTTTCTCTTTTAGTTAGTCTAGCTAGTAATGGTTTGTCAATTTTGTTTATCTTCTCAAAAAACTGACTTTTTGTTTCATCAATCTTTTGTATATATTTTTGGGTATCTATTTCATTTAGTTCTGCTCTTACCTTTTTTTTATTTTCTGTTTTGTCTTTTTTCATGACCGGCAACGGATCGCAACCCTCAGTGTCACGCCCGTACCGGACNCTCCCACTCGTCATTTCCTGCTACACCTTCATCCTCTCCCTCATCACTGGCTCTTTCTTCTCAGTCTATGACTATGCTCAGTGTCTTCCATTATTCACCCTGTGTTGCATTTCTCTCTCCTTCTCAACAAAGCTAATTTTTCAAAAAAATAAGCTTAAGAAACTTTCTGTTTCCATCTTTTCACTTTACTTCCTTTTTTCACTTCTTTTCAATTTTTCTTTCTACCTCTACCATGTTTCTAAAATTTCCAGTTGTATTTCTCTGTGATTCTTTGTATTTGCCTGCCTGTTTCTCCAATTTTGGGGACAGTGGTTTTCCCTGTGACCTCAATTCTCTGAAAGATCTAAGAAGAGTTGTGGATTTATAGTTTGCTCTGCTTTGTTCTTGTCATGAGGACAGGAGTGACAACTTCCGAGCTCCCTGGAACCAGAAGTATCAGAAACCAGAAGTCCCTCTGTCTATATCACCTAGTCCACCTTCTCTTCTGCTTCTATAAACTGTCTTTGTTCCTCCTCATATGTACTAGATCACATCTCCTTTCAATACCCCAAGGTATCATTCAAGCTANCCACCGGGCCGGCCCTCTGCTCTTACCTTTATTATTTCTTTCTATCGACTAATTGTGTGATTAGATTGTTCTTATTTTTCTAGTTCCTTGAGGTGCAACGTTAGGTTGTTTATTTGCAATCTTTCTACTTTCACCAGTCTTTTTAAGCTTGGCCATCTGCCACTGATGCCTCCTTTGACTGTCAAGTCACATTATCTTCCAGGTCACAAAGAAATCTTGCCTTACTCAGCCTGTTTTCCAGGTGTGCCGTAACAGAATACCACAGACTGGGTGGCTTAAACAACAGAAATTTATTTTCTTACAGTTCTGGAGGCTGGGTGTCCAAGATCAAGATGTCAGCAGAGTTGGTTTACCTTGAGGCCTTTCTTCTTGGCTTGTAGATGGCCATCCTCTTGCTGTCTCTTCACACGCTCGTCCCTCTGTGCACACACATACTTGGTATCTCTTTGTGTGCCCAAATTTCCTCTTCTTATAACACCTGTCGTATTGGATTAGGGCCCATCTTAATTACCTCATTTTAACTTAATCATCTCTTTAAAGGCCCTTTCTTTCTCTATAGCCACATTTTGAGGTACTAGGGGTTAGGGCTTAGACATATGAATTTGGGTGGGGGGACAATGCAGCCCAGAACACACTCCATCCTCTTAACTGACATAAGCTTATACCCACCCTTATTTCCTTCAGTCTAAGAGGATAAACCACATCTCCTCCTACTTATGGCCACAATCAAATCCTCATCTAAGCTACTGATACCCAGTTTCCTTTGAAAACTTTCTTCTGCAATTAACTCCTAATACTCCCACTCGTCATTTCCTGCTACACCTTCATCCTCTCCCTCATCACTGGCTCTTTCTTCT
>NW_007730808.1:165092-168962 GCF_000696425.1 Galeopterus variegatus | reverse complement strand
CTAAGCAACAGCAAAAAACCATGTCTGCACTTGGCCACACATCCTAACCCAGCTGCCACCCCATTTATGTTCTGTCCTTTATCCCCAAATTCCCCAAAATACTTATTCGTGATTACTGTCTCCAATCCCTCCTCATCCAGGCTCTCTTCTCCCTCTCCCTGGAAACTACTCATTAAATCCAATGCTCAGTTCTCATTATCCATCTTACTTGACCTATTAACAACATTTGGCAAGTGTTGATCTCTATTTTCCTTGAAACACTTTCCTCATTTTGCTTCTAAGAGCCCATACTTGCTTGATTTTCTTCTTAATTCACCTTTGCCTCTTTTTGGTCTGATTTGAAGAGGCCGTCTTCTTTTCCTGACATTTAAATTTTTGAGATGGCCCAGGGCTCAGGCCTCAGATGCCCTCTTTATCTATACTCATTCCTCCATGAACTTATTAGCTCTTCTGGTTTTAAATGTCCATTTATATCCTGTCACTCCCATGTCAGCGAATAGATAGTTGCATATGGAGCAAGTTTCTCTTTGGCCAGGAGTCACAGTTGGACTGCATTTCCTAGCCTTCTTTGCATTTAGATGTAGACATTTGACTGAATTCTAGGTAAAAGAATGTGGGAAATAACACATATTATTTCTATAAACATCTCCTACCTCTTCTTTCTTTAATACTTTCCTCCCATCTGCTGGCTGGATGCAGACACCTCCAAGGATGAAGTCACAAATGGGGTCCTGAATAATTAAGTGAAAGACTGCCATCAATCAAGAACATTAGTTTGGACTTGGACTGTGTTAAGCCACTGAGATTTTGGGATATAGCCTTAACTAAGACAGAAATTAGTGTCTGGAATGAGTGCTGCTGTAACAGAAATCTAGAATATGTGATGCTCCTTAGTGGTTGGCTGTCAGAAAGCAAGGAAATGTCACAGGCAGGACTAATGGCTTCTGCGTAACAAAGTGAAGAACATCTGGTTAAAACATTTTCTGTGATATCTTGGGAGGCAAACTTTTTTATGTGATGCTCCTTAGTGGTTGGCTGTCAGAAAGCAAGGAAATGTCACAGGCAGGACTAATGGCTTCTGCATAACAAAGTGAAGAACATCTGGTTAAAACATTTTCTGTGATATCTTGGGAGGCAAACTTTTTGCTAAGGAACTTGTAGTCTAGGGAAAGAGTTAGAAAGTAAAAGTGTAGCAGTGTATATTGGTTTTTATTGGATATGTTTGGTAAGGTCCTAAAAGAAAAAGATGGGCTTGGCTTCAGACTGAATCGGAAGAATCAGTTGGTTTATAAGCAGAATGAAAGATATAAAAAGAATTCAGAAATTCAGTTGGAAGAGCCAACTGTTTCTAGCTTCTGAACAGAAAAAGAAATGATTAAACAAGGCTTTGAGTGACATAGACCCAATTATGATTGAACCCTGTTGCAAAGCTCAGATTAAGAATTTTCCCCCACCCCTAATATATTATTCCAGCTTGTTTCAAGTTGGCTTCTGTTTACCTAAGGAGAAGCAAGGGGCAAGGAGCCAAGTATAGGTCAGCATCAGCTCGAGAATTATGTTCAAGAAAGAACTTTTGGTGTAGTAACTGACAAGAGTACTGACAGGGAGCAAACAGACTTATAGTCTACTAAGTCATGAGAAAGTTGTACTGCCAAGGAGCTGTGAGCCCAGACTAAAATGCCTGTGATTATTCAAGTCTCACACTATCTTTGGAGCCTCAAAATTGCTCCAGCAGGAAGTGGGCTGAGAAAGTTGAGTAGCCATAAAGAAGGGTCTACTACACAGCACCCATTTCAGATGTTGCCACGGAGAATAATGGACAAGGGGGTTCTTCCCAGAGAGCATAATCACAGCATGATCAAGGCATTTACTCATATCCAGGGAAAGGGTCTTCACTGTGCCCACCCAGCAGGATTTAAGTGACTGCAAGTTTCTCTTATTCTTCCCAGTTTGAGCGGGAGGTTTCATTGTGGTTGTCTTGTCCCTATTCTTATGGTGAATAAGGACTATGGGTGTGGAGAAAGGCAGTTAACTTGTTTTTTGGTTCAAAGATGGATGAATTGTGAGGAGCCACATTCAGATCCAAGAATAACAGCCATATATACTTGGAGTATCTGGATTTGAGCTGGATCCAGGGACTGGATGGAACTTAAGGTTGCATCCTTTGGGGAGGCGACATGTGCAAGTGTATTTTATATGCAGAAGAAAGTGAAATGGGTGTTTGGTCATCAGGTGGGTTGCCTACAGCAGAGACCAGCAAGTTGTTCACTAAACCCTTGTCCTCTTCTTCCTTTGCACATGGCTAGACCACCTATCTCAGCCTTTCTTGTAATGAGATGTGGCCATGTAAACAGAAGTGCTCTGCGTCTTTTCCTGAACTAGCACATAAAAACTTACTTTGTATGATTATCCATCCTCTCCCCCTACTCTCTGGCTGAATGCCAAGGATCTGGAACCACATGGAGCCACATGTGGAAGAAGACTGAGTCCTTGAATAACCATGAGAAAGGCCATCCATCAAATAAAAATACACATTTGTTTGTATTTCATGAGTGAGAAATAAAGTTCTATTATGTTAAGCCACTGAGAGTTTGGGGTTTTTACAACAGCCATCATTACTCTGACTAATATTACTTTCAAAATTATATACAACTCAGTTCCCCCTCCCCCACTAAATCCCAGTCTTGTATATCCAGTCCCTTCTGGACATCTCTAAAGAATGTTTACTAGATATCTCTAAATGGACATTTCTCAAAGTGTTATTCAAAACTTGCTTTTCCCACAGTCTTCCACGTCACGGTAAATAGCAATAGCTGTTCAGGCCAAAAAGTTTAGAGTCATTCTTTTTCTCTCACACTCTACATCTAATCCATACACAAATATCATTGTTTACTTTCTATATTATTAGACCTCACAGTCAGCTTAGCACAAGCACAGCCATGTTATCCACTTCCTCACCCTGCCCCCTACCCTCTCCCTTTCTCTTAAGCAAAGTGCTTTCTGAGAAAAACCAGATTCTTTGCAGAACAGAATTTTGTGCAAAACAGCAAAACCACAGAGCAGCTACAAGGTGCTGAATGTTCAAAATAGCTACCAAACCCCTTCCCCTAATTCAAACCCTATAAAACCTCGATTAGTCTGTACGGGGGCGGGAACTGATCTTTCAGTCTCCCCTCCAGGTTTGCTGGAAATAAACTCCCTGACATAATAAGCATTTGGTTCACAGTCCTTTGATCCCTTTGTCTTGCCGACCTAACAAATATATGCCTACAATCCAGCCACTTCTCTCTCTCTCTACTGTCCTGTCTGGGTGCATGATGCACATGGGTTATCCCAGTGGCCTCCTAACAGGTCTCTGCTGTGACCCTTGCTTCCCTTATAATCTATTCTTAATATTGCAGCAGGAGTAGGTTTTTTCAAAAATGTAAGTCAGATTATAAAATTTCTTTGCTCAAATTTCTCTAAAAACTGTCCCACTTAGAGTAAAACTCAAAGTCCTAAGGTGCTACTGGATTTGCCTCCTCTTAGTTCTCTGACTTCTGGCCCCCTTCTGTCTTCTATTTATTTATTAAATTTTAATAAATTAATTTTTTTATGTGGTAAAATATGTATAACATAAGATTTGCCATTTTAACTATTTTTCAAGCACACAATTCCATAGAATTAATTATATTCACAATACTGTGTGACTATCACCTCTATCTATTTTCAAAACCTTTTTGTCATCCTAAACATAAACTATGTACCCTTTAAGCAATAACTTCCTAGTATTCCTTTCCCTCAGTTACTGGTCATCTCTAATTTACTTTTGTCTCTGAATTTTTTTTCTTTCTTTTTTTAATTGACCCTTGATAATTCTATATATTTATG
>NW_007730808.1:153817-164713 GCF_000696425.1 Galeopterus variegatus | reverse complement strand
TGTCTCTGAATTTTTTTTCTTTCTTTTTTTAATTGACCCTTGATAATTCTATATATTTATGGCATACAATGTGATATTTCGGTCATTTATACAGTGTGCTATGATCATATCAAGGTAATTAGCATACCCATCACCTCAAACATTTGTTACTTCTTTGTGTTGAGGACATTCAAAATGCTCTGTACTAGCTACTTGAAGTTATACAGTAATTTGTTGTTGACTATAGCCTCCCTACAGTGCTATAAAACACTAGATCTTTTTCTTTCTTTCTTTTAGAACACTAGATCTTATTCCTCCTATCTTGCTATGATTTTATATCCATTCACAACCCTCTCTCTATCCCATCCTGAGTCCCCTTATCAGTCTCTAATAACCGCTATTCTACTGTCTACTTCTATGAGATCAACATTTTTAGCTTCCGCATATCAATGAGAACATGTGATATTTCTCTTTCTGTGCCTAGCTTATTTCAGTTAACATAGTTTAATCCAAGTTCATCCATGTTTCTGCAAATGGCAGAGTTTCATTCTTTTTTTATGGCTGAGTAGTATTCCATGGTGTATATATACCACATTTTCCTTATCCAGTCATCACTGATGGATATTTAGGTTGGTTCCAAATCTTGGCTGTTGTGAATAGAGCTGTGATAAACATGGGAGTGTAGGTATCCTTTTGACATGTTGATTTCCTTTCCTTTGGATGAATACCCTGTAGTGGAATTGCTGGATCATATGGCAGTTCTATTTGTAGTTTTTTTGAGAAAACTCCATACTCTTTTCCATAACGGCTATACTAGTTTACATTCCCACCAACAATGTATAAGGTTTCCCTTTCTCCACATCCTACGTTATTCATTCCATTCTGACCACACTGGCTTTTGTGCTGACTGATGGATATTTAGGTTGGTTCCAAATCTTGGCTGTTGTGAATAGAGCTGTGATAAACATGGGAGTGTAGGTATCCTTTTGACATGTTGATTTCCTTTCCTTTGGATGAATATCCTGTAGTGGAATTGCTGGATCATATGGCAGTTCTATTTGTAGTTTTTTTGAGAAAACTCCATACTTTTTTCCATAACGGCTGTACTAGTTTACATTCCCACCAACAATGTATAAAGTTTCCCTTTCTCCACATCCTACGTTATTCATTCCATTCTGACCACACTGGCTTTTGTGCTGTGCATCAGACATGCCAAGAACACTTTCACCTCAGGAACTTTGCACTTGCTGTTCTTGCTGCTGATATCTCTTGAGATATGTAAAAAGCTCACTCTAAATTTCCTTAGGATTTGCAATCTCGAGCCACCTTATTAAATACGTTCTATATATAGTAGAACTTATTCAATAAATATTTGTCGAATAAATTAATAAATAGGGATGCATTTTATCTCTGAAACTTTTAAGGATCTCTTCTAACATGCCGAAGTTTCACAAGGGTGTACCTTAGTGTGATTATTCTTTATCCTTAGTGCTGGGCACATGTTGGAACCTCTAATTCTGAACACTCATG
The DNA here is from genome assembly GCF_000696425.1 of Galeopterus variegatus. Lineage (NCBI taxonomy): Eukaryota > Metazoa > Chordata > Mammalia > Dermoptera > Cynocephalidae > Galeopterus > Galeopterus variegatus. The sequence goes on along the minus strand of NW_007730808.1, from coordinate 163,204 downwards.
TATAGTTCTGAAAGTTTTCTTGCATTATTTCCTCAGTAATCTATCTTGTGTTTCCTTAGTTCTTTATGTCTGAAACATTTTACATTGTTTTTTTTTCTACTCTCCAGAAGACTTTATTTACTTCATTCTAATCCCATGTATTGAATACATTTAAAAGTTTTTGAGATCGTGCATACCATTTTCAATCACCATTTCTGTTTTATCGATTTTCTTTTGAAATACATATTTTTCTAGCGTAATGTGTACAGTATCTTCTTTTGCCTTTTTCAGATATTCATTATATCTTTTAGAAGCTTTATGCATACCATTTTCAATCACCATTTCTGTTTTATTGATTTTCTTTTGAAATACATATTTTTCTAGTGTAATGTGTACAGTATCTTCTTTTGCCTTTTTCAGATATTCATTATATCTTTTAGAAGCTTTTTGGCATTGCCTCTGTTTCCTCCAGATCCCCTTTGACATACACTGTTTGTTTAGACTTTTTCATGTTAGATGTGTTCCTTGAATGTGCAGTGATCATTGACTGCACATTCCAATTATGAAAAAGTGTTTAGAAATGATTGGGAGTGCTTATGGATGGCAGAGTTTCCATGAAAATTGATAAGGTGTGACTTGGCATTTATTTTTATATCTCCAGCTGTCAGTATGTGTAGTTCTTTTCTCTTATGCAGGTCAGTTACCTCAGGGAGGAAGCATCTTCTATGTCCTGCTTGTGTTGTGGGGGGTGTGTTTGTGGCAGTGGAGGTGAGGAGGTATTCCAGTATTCTGGGAGCTAAGCAGGAGAGGAAGATAGGAGTCTTGCTGCTCAATACCAGAGTTCTACAGATGTGCCTTCTTTTTCAATGAGATTACTCATGCCTACTCTTTTCTGAACCTGCTGCACCACAGCCCAGAGCCTCTCTTGTTCAACTTCTCCAAACATTAAAAGTCCAGTCTTCACCTTGGGTGGGGCATGGCAGTTAACAGACACAGGGCATCAGTTTTGCTCTTTTTAAAATTTTAAAATTTATTTATTTTTTAATTGACACATTGAGTGCACATATTTATAAATTATATTTTGATACATGTATATACAATACGTGATGATCAAATCATACAAACTTTAAAACTATCTTTCCATTTTCAGCCCAATCATGTTTGGAGCTTCAAAGGTACTTGCTCTCTAGTTCCTTTCTTCCACCTCTATCCCAAACCCTTGTAAAAATGTATGCTTCAGTTTTCTCCTGTCTGCTGTCAATGACATTTGACCATCTCCTCAGCAATTTCCAAAACTTTGTCAACACATCCAATCTTCTGGTATTTCCTATTCTATTCTCTCTGAGCATGTATAACTTAAAAATATTTTTGTGGTGCTTTGTTTGGTTTTGCATGTGTTCAGTTTGCTTTGTTTTCCCATGAATCCATTCTTCTTCCTGAAACTCTCAAGCTCCCAGGCTTCTATCACTTTCCCCTCATTCTTTTTCCTTTGTTCTGTCTGTTCCTCCACTCTGCTTTTTGTGGGCTGCTCTTATTTTGCTTTCCTTGTCAACAGTGGTAGTTTCCAGTCTTCACACACTGGTTCTACTGCTATTCTTGTGTTACACATTTTGATAAAGTGACACCCCCCATATTGTTTCATGGTTTTAATAGCCCCAAAGGCTAATAACTCTGTCTCCTGACTTATCCTCATCCCTTAGTTCCACATTCCAATAGCCAATTATCTTCAGGACATATCCACTGAGCATCTTCTCATAAGCATCTTCTCAAATGCAATATGCACAAAACAGAACACAGTATTTATTCTTCTCTTCACATCAACTCCTTCTATATTTTCATCTGGACTCACTGAAGTCACAAATGTGGGAGACATCTTAATCTCCTACCTCTTTTTACTCCATAGATCCAGATAATGACCAAATCCTGCCAGTTTTTCCCCCTGCATATTTTCTTGAATCCATTCCCTCCTTTTGTCTCCATAGTCACTGCCCTAATAACCTCCTTTCTGCTCTACTGCTGCAGCCTCCCAACCACCACCACTTCTGCCTTTTCCCTCTTGAATTCATCTTCTGCTCAGGTACCGTAGTGACCTATACAACACATAAATCTCATCATATATAGTTGCCCTGCTGAAACCCCTTCAACTGCTCCCCTTTGTGAAATAAAATCTGTGTTCCTTGGCATGGTACACAAGACCTCCTGTGACCTGGCCCTAGCTTGTCTCTCTTGCTTCATCTCATTTCACTCCTAGCCTCATATGTTTACTCTTGTAGTACACAACTTCCTCTTTTCCCCTCCCCTTAGGTTTCTTGCTTCTGCACCTTTGCTGCTATGATTTTCTCTGCCTTATACCTTCTTTTCACCTGACTGATTATGCATCCTTTGAGATTCAACTTACTGTATATCTTTTACCCAAGGAAGCAGCCTGTAATTTCTCTGGTTTTGTGAAGTGTCCCATCTCTGTGCTCCTCATTTGTATCTATGTGTGTGCATACCACCATCCCACTTAACTGTCTCTGTTTACAGATGACATGATACTATATATAGAAAAACCTAAAGACTCTATTAAAAAAGTCCTAGAGTTGGTAATAATTTCAGTAGTGTTGCAGGATACAAAATAAATGCCCCCAAATCAGTTGCATTTATATACTCAAATAAGGAACTAACAGAAAGAGAAACAAAGTAAGCCGATTTAAAATTGTCACACAAAAAATAAAATACCTAGGGATCAGTTTAACCCAGGAGGTGAAAGACCTCTACAATGGGAAGTACAAACCACTTCTGAAAGAAATTAAAGAAGACATGAAAAAATGGAAAGATATTCCATGCTCCTGGATTGGAAGGATTAGTATTGTGAAAATGTCTATACTACCCAAAGCAATCTACAGATTCATTGCAATCCCTATAAAATACCAATGACATTCTTCACAGAAATGGAAAAAAGAAAACAATCTTACTTTCATATGGAACAACAAAAGACCACAAATAGCCAAAGCAATCCTGAGCAAAAAAAAAAAACAAAGCTGGAGGCATAGCACCACCTGACTTCAAATTATACTACAAAGCTATTGTAACCAAAACAGCATGGCACAGGTATAAAAATAGACATTCAGACCAATGGAGTAGAATTGAGAACCCAGAAATCACTCCTCAGGCTTATAGCCATCTGATATTGGACAAAGGCAACAAAAATCTACATTGGGGAAAGACTGCCTCTTCAACAAGTGGTGCTGGGAAAACTGGATATCCATATACAGAAGAATGAAACTAGATATGCATCTCTCACTATACACTAAATTCAACTCAAAATGGATTAAAGACTTAAGTATAAGACTCCAAACTGTAAAATTACTAAGGGAAAATATAGGTGAAACACTCCAGCAACTAGGTCTGTGCACAGACTTTATGAACAGGAACCTGAAAGCACAAGCAGCAAAAGAAAAAATAAGCAGAAGGGACTATAACAAACTAAAAAGCTTCTGCACAGCAAAGGAAACAATCAACAGAGGGAAATGACACCCTACAGAGTGGGAGAAAATTTTTGCTAACTATGCATGTGACAAGGGATTAATGTCCATAATATACAAGGAACTCAAACAATTATACAGTAAAAAACCCAAATAACTCATTTAAAAAATGTGCAAAGGAGCTGAATAGACATTTTTCAAAGGAAAGCATACAAATGGCCAACAGGTATATGAAAAAATACTGAACATCACTAGTTACCAGAGAAATGCAAATTCAAACTACGTTGAGATACCACCTCACCCCAGTTAGACTAGCTATAATCATAAAGATGGTGAATAGCAAATGCTGGAGAGGATATGGGGAGAAGGGAACACTCCTACACTTTTCATGGGACTATAAATCAGTACAATCACTATGGAAAACAGTATGGAGGTTTCTCAAACAATGACAAATAGATCTTCCACATGATCCAGCTATCCCACTTCTGGGTATATACCCAGAGGAATGGAAATCATCATGTCGAAGGGATACCTGCACTTCCATGTTCATCACAGCTCTGTTTACAATAGCCAAGACATGGAACCAACCTAAATGTCCATCAATGGATGACTGGATAAGGAAACTGTGGTATATATACACTATGGAATACTACTCTGCCATAAAAAGACTGAAATACTCCCATTTGCAACAACATGGACGAAACTGGAAAAACTTACGTTGAGTGAAATAAAGAAAGCACAGAGGGATAAATACATGTACTCAGCTATATGTGGGAGCTAAGAGACAAAGAAGGAAGGAAAGAAAGACCACAGTAGTGCATTGTACTTGCAGAGGGAGAGAACATTCTATGGGCTACAAAGTGTAGTAGGGGGGAACAGAGGAGGGGGAGGGAGGTTGGGGGTAATTGGGTCGGGAACATGGGGTACAAATGCAATTTGTGGTTATGGGTATACAGCCAGTATGAATCTGGCCCACACATCATAGGCACGAGGGGTGACAATTAGCTTTGTATCTCATGAATATTCATAACCAATAAAAAATATATACATCACTGAAATATGTGTGTGTGTGTGTCTTTGTTTGTTCCAGTGACACTTGCATACTCTAAGCTCCCTTAGAAAAGGGATTCTCTCTTGTTCTTGGTAACTGGAACATAGTCGGGCTTCAATAAGAGATTGAATGAATGTGAACCTGCTTATAAATCACTTCTTGGTGGCTTAGAAACAGCAGGAGCTCAGAACCTTGGAGTAGTATGGTGCAGGGAGTGTTGGCTTTATGGTGATGATGGGAGCAGATTGTGAGATAAAGGTGGTTATTTGGCATTAGGTTTTTATTTGCTATTTTTCATGCTCTATGTGGTGAATGTCAGGGAAGGATGCTTCCTGATCTGGAGATATTGTACAGCAGGGAAGAAAGAAAGCTGGAGATGATTTTTACCCTCAGTCAATGACTTGTGTGTGCAAAGGAAAGCTGGAGGTGACTTGGGTCATCAGCATGGGGTAAGCAGATGATTTTATGTCAAGTGTTCCAGAATAGGTTTGGTGAAGGGTGGATCCTACAGGTACCTGGCAAGTGGAGCTGGATTGCAAAAGGGGCAGGAAGGGTTGAAGTAAAGGAAAAGTGACATCTACTTTCTCCTTTCTCGCATATTAAAGTTCTCCTGGTCTGATCCCAAATGTCTCTGGGCCAGGTCCAGTCTGCAGATGGCAGTGAACACTCTAATGTTGCATGCAGATACTTCAAGACAAGCTCTCATAAATAGCTCCCGGGCCCTGGGAGGTGCGCCAAAACGCATTTCTGTGATGACTGCAGAGATGCTTGCTAAAAAGCAAACAGCACATTAGCAGCATTCTAAGTTCTCGTGCAAATGGAGTGTGAAATTGTGGCTTGATGCTCCAAAGCTATACCTTTTTGTCTCCCTGATGATTAAGAGAAACCCAGCTTGATTTGATTGGGAGGGTGTGGGTGGGTGAAGGGAGTGCAGATGGGCAGCAAAAGGAGAATGACTGGCAGAGGGGAAGGACAGGAATGAGCACAGCCCCTTCAACTGAGTGCTTCATCTGACCTTCAGGAAATTGCAATAGAGATCATGTGACTTAACGTTTGCCTGGAAATTAACTGCCTCTGTTTGTTCCAGACCCTGGGATTGATGAAAGAGCCAGGGGATTCTGACCATAGAATTATAATAAAGGGAAATGTCTCAAGCAATTATTAAATATTTAAAGAACCATCTCAACACTAACTTGTCAGATGAAGTGAATGAAATTGAAATGATTTTTAGACATTATTTTCAATGGCATGGACAGAAATTCAGGGATAAAAATTGCTCTGTGCTGTAAAGAAAATATTTTCAGTTTGTTTTTGTGACATTATTGTTTCTGCATCACCTTTTATCCCAAATGTTAATTAAGGAACAGTGTGCCCAGGAGGTGGATCTAATGAGGAATCCAAAGGAAAAGGACATGGTCAAGCTTTTTTCTTTCTCCTTTGCAATATTATAAAACAAGGTGTGCAGAGGACAAGGGAACATTAATCATCAGTGCAGTTGAGATATACTCTATTAAAATAAAGGGAAGCAAGAGCTTTGTTTACAGGTTTTTTTCTTTGTCTAGACCGAACAATGTGAGGATAGGTGGTAAAATAATATTATTTTTAAGGGGTACCATAGAGGTTTTTATCCAAATAGTAAATATTGTGGATAACCTACCTATCCCTTTCTTTTTGACCCCAAACCTGATTTTGTTTAAGGGCCACCTCTGGCAGAGACTTCTATGCAACTATACATACCCAATATAAATTTTTACTTACTCACACAAGTGTAATTTGATTGTGAGAAGTAAAAGTGTCCAGCTAAACAAGTGCATTTCTCAACCTTGTTTGCAGATAGGAGTAACTATGTGACAATTCTGGACAATGAGCAAAAGAGTAAATTGTAATGTGGGATTCTAGAAAAGCTCTAAAAAGGGGAACAGGGTTATTCAGCTAATGCACTTATTTCTTTCTTCCTGCATGAACTGTGGACATGACAGCTGGAGCTACAGCAGGCATTTTGTGACAGATTGTCAGGGAAAGGCCAAGAGAATTGCAGATACCTCTATGTTTAAGCTTTTGCACTAGTTCTGAGTCTCTTTTGGAATTCTTGTAACATAAAAATAATGGACCTCAAGTTTTATGTAGGTCACTATTTGGGTACTTTGTTATACAAAACTAAAACTAGTCCCTAAGAGATAGCCCACTTATCAGAGCATATGTATCTAGATCTAGACTTTTTGTTAACTGGATTAGTCTGAGCAATAAGAAATCCCTTTCTATTGAGAGTGATGGGCTTAGGCATAAGCATCTGATGGCAGCTGATAAAATTCTGACCAGTGAGGTGTGAGAGGACATATGCTTTTCCTTAGAGGGAAAGGCTTTCTGACTCCTAAATAAAGCTATATCAGAAAGGATGGTATCTTCTCCTGTTGAACATTGTCTAGGTCAGAATATGATGTCAGGAATCACTGTAGCCATCTTGCAACTATGAGGAGAGGTAGCTTGGGAATAAAGCTGATGACATAGTAGATATCTGAGAAGCACCAGTCCTTAATGACATCATTAGCTGCCAAATCAACCAGTCTTGGAGTTGCCTATCTTTGGGCTTTGGGCTTTGTGAGATAATCTTTTTTTTTTTTTGTTTAGAACAGAGGTCAACAAACTTTTTCTGTAAAGGGCCATATGGTAAATACTTCAGGCTGTGTAGGCCAGCTGTCTCATTGCAGTGTGAAAGTAGCCATAGATAATACATAAACAAATGAGCACAGCTGTGTTCCAATAAAACTTTATTTATAAAAACAGGCAGTGGGCAGGATTTGGCCTTTGGGTGGTGGCTTTCTAACTCCTGGTTTAGTCAGTTGACTTAAGATTTTCCGTTTCTTAACTGATCTACATCTTTCCTGATACAGAGTTAGAGTTAGAATGCACAAAATCCAAGGAAGGCCTCTTCCAACTCAGAGACTTGAAGAAAGACATAAGAAAAGAGAGAAACAAGTTAAAAGTAGAAATAATAAAAGGCGCTCATAGACAAGCTAGAAGTTACGCAAGTTGAAAAGTTACACCTGACTCAGGTGAATAGGGAAGACAGAAAAATATAGTCTTTAGGAGAAAGCTTCTGAAAGAAAAAAATCCCACAGAACATAGCTGCATTTTATTTTTAAAATTTTAAATTTCCACCGTTTATTTGGTACATAAATAAAAATTAAAAATATATGTAATAAAAAAGTGCTTAATATCCCACCGTGCAGACATTAATCTTGTTACACAGATGTAAATATATACATTTTTTTGTAGTTAATGCAGTCACAGTATGTATATATATGCAGATTCATTGTTTGCCATGTCCACCTTCACCATGCATTCTGAACAACTTATAAGATTTATAAATAAAAATTTTATAAATATAAATATAATTATAAGTTTTATAAATATAAATATAAGATTTATAAATATAAGTTTGCTTAGAGCCCATTGTATAAAGGTAACAATTTATTTAACTGGTTCCTTATTATTCTCTTATTTTGATTGTCCTCCCCTCTTCTCCCTTTTGGTATTATATATAACAGTCCTGAAGTATTCTACCTGCTGTTAAGAAGTTCTGTCCCATTCCTTCCCTAAACACTTCTTGTTTCAGATGATGATGTAAAGCAGATGGTAAAGGGCAACTTAAAAATATTTCCGTTTAGCATCAGAGATACCATCTTCTATTCTGCTCTGGATGAAATCTTAATGAGGTCCAGATGTGAAACCTTCAAGGATTTCACAGTGTTGGTTCTGCTATTGTGGTTAGGCTTCTGGACATACTTCTCCATATTATATACAGTCCTGAAGTTGTAAGGGAGGGCTGGCTGTTGATCATAAGCAGTAACAGTAATGGGCTCCAGATCTTCCCCCCTGCTTCTCCTCTTTACCCTTTGTTCCTACATCTGAAGATTGTTCCAATCATTTTCAGGAGAAATTCAGCTTACAGAGTTTTAGTCTGGAATTTTCTAATCGATTTGTGTCTGTCAATTAGTGAAGTACTCATGCTCATTGAACTAGATGGAGCAGAAAAACTGCATCCCTTATAATTGCATGATGCAGTCAAACTATAGTTTATCTACAGGATAGGGAAGAGGTAGTGGTGTAAATAATCTGAACATCATTTATAGTTAGCTTTAGAATGGAACCTGAGACCCAGAGAAGGAAAGAAACTTGTCCAATGATGCACAGTTAGGTAGAGATGAAGCCGAAAGAGGATCCAAGTGTTCCTGGGGACTCTCTACTGTACCCCAGTGCTTCAGAACATACCAAGAGGAAAGTCTCTTACAGAAAGTGCTCATCTAATGTCTCAGAGTTGGAGGTGGGGTGCAAAGTGAAGAGAGTAAGCACAGAACAGCAGATGTAATCCACAAAGGAGGAAAGTTCTGGGAAAAAAACAACAGTAGCAAATCTAATATCAAAATGTTTTGTAGACAAACAGAAAGAAATAATTAAGATCAGAGCAAAACTAAATGAATTAGAAATCCAAAAAATTATACAACAGATCAATAAAACAAAAAGTTGTTTTTTTGAAAAGATAAATAAAATTGATATACCATTAGCAAGGCTAACTAAAAAAAGAAGAGAGAAGACACAAATAACAAAAATTAGAAATGAAAATGGTGATATTACAACCGATACTTCAGAAATACAAGGAATCATTAAAGACTATTATAAAAAGTAAATGCCAACAAATTTGAAAATCTGGAGGAAATGGATAAATTTCTGGACACAAACTACCAAGACTGAGCCAAGAAGACAGAAAATCTGAACAAACCAATGACAGTCAAAGAGATTGAAGCAAGTTATCAGCAGTCTCCCAACAAAGAAAAGCCCAGGACCTGATGGCTTCACTGCAGAATTCTACCAAACCTTTAAAGAAGAATT
>NW_007730808.1:145600-153082 GCF_000696425.1 Galeopterus variegatus | reverse complement strand
GGCTTCACTGCAGAATTCTACCAAACCTTTAAAGAAGAATTAATACCAATTCTCTACAAACAATTCCAAAAAACTGAAACAGAGGCCACTCTCCCAAACTCATTCTATGAGGTAAATATCACATTGATACCCAAACCAGACAAAGATACAACAAAAAAGAAAACTACAGGCCAAGATCATTGATGAATATAGAGGCAAAATTCCTCAATAAAATACTTGCTAAAAGAATACAGCAACACATACATAAAATTATACATGATGATCAAGTGGATTCATCCCAGAGATGCAAGGTAGATTCAACAAATGCAAATCAACAAATGTGATACACCACATCAATAAAATCAAACACAAAAACCATACGATCATCTCTATACATGCTGAAAAAGCATTTGACAAAATTCAACATTCATTCATGATAAAGACTCTCTATAAATTGGGTATAGAAGGAAAGTACCTCAACACAATTAAAGCCATATATGACAAACCCACTGCCAATATCATCCTGAATGGAGAAAAATTGAAAGCCTTTCCCTTAAGAACAGGAACAGGACAAGGATGCCCACTCTCACCACTCCTATGCAACATAGTGTTGGAAGTACTAAACAGAGCAATCAGAGAAGAGAAGGAAATAAAGGTCATCCAGATTGGAAAAGATGAGGTCGAACTGTCTCGGTTTACAGATTACACAATCCTATATATAGAACATCCTAAAGACTCTACAAAAAAACCCTTAGTTAATAAACAATTTTAGCAAATTTGCAGGATATAAAATCAACACACAAAAATCCATAGCATTTCTATATTCTAACCATGAACTGACAGAAAAAGAAATCAAGAAAGCTTGTCCATTTACAATAGCCACCAAAAACATAAAATACCTAGGAATAAACTTAACCAAGGATGTGACAAATCTATATGATGAGAACTACAAACCACTGTTGAGAGAAATTAAAGAGGACACAAGAAGAAGGAAAGATATCCCATGCTGTTGGATTGGAAGAACCAACATTGTGAAAATGTCCACACTACCCAAAGTGATCTACAAATTCAATGCAATCCCCATGAAAATTCCAATGACATTTTCCTCAGGATTGGAAAAAACAATCCTGACATTCGTACGTGTAGTAGATTGAATTATGTCCCCCCCAAATTCCCTGAAGCTTGAATTGTGTCCCCTAAGTTTTATGTATTAGAAACTTGGCCCCCACTGTGACTGTTAAGAGGGTGGAAAATCCTATTATGGTAATTGAAAGGTGGCATCTTGAAGAAGTGATTGGATTGTAGGGCCATGGTGTAGTGAATGGATTAAAAATGGTAGTCAGGGGTGTGGCTCTGAGGGCTTTAAAAGAAAGGAGAGTCTACCTCTATCTCTCTGTGCTCTCTCTGCTCCCACCATCTTGCAATGTGAGACCCCTGGGTCACTGATGCCACCATCAAATGGACTTTGGATTTCCCAGCCTCAGAAACTGTAAGCAATAAATTTTGTTTTCATTATAAATTACCCAGTTCCAGGTATTTTGTTATAAGCAACAAAAACTGACTAGTGCAATATGGAAGAACAAAAGACCATGTATAGCCAAAGCAATCATGAGCAACAACAACAACAACAAAATAAAGCTGGAGGCATAATATTGCATGACTTTAAACTATACTAGAAAGTGGTAGTAACCAAAATAGCATGGTACTAGCATAAAAACAGACACATGGACCAATGGAACAGAATAGAGAATCCAGACATCAACCCATGTACCTTCAGCCATCTGATCTTTGACAAAGGCTCCAAGACCACACACTGGGGAAGAGACTGCCTCTTCAGTAAATGGTACTGGGAAAATTGGACGTTCATATGTAGGGAAATGAAACTAGAACCATACATCTCACCATATACCAAAAAACAACTCAAAATGGATTAAAGAATTACATCTACATCCTGAAACAATAAAACTCCTTAAAGAAAACATAAGGGAAACACTCCAGGAAGTAGGAGTGGGTACATACTTTATGAATATGGCCCCAAATGCACAGGCAACCAAAGAAAAAATAAACAAATGGGATTATATCAAAATAAAAAGGTTCTGCACAGCAAAAGAAACAATTAACAGAGCAAAGAGACATCGAATAGAGTGGGAGAATATATTTGCAAAATATACATCTGACAAAGAACTAATAACCAAAATATACAAAGAACTGAAACAACTTAACAGCAAAAAAACCGAAAAAAACCAAAAAAACCCAAGCAATCCAATTAAAAAATGGACAAAGGAGCTGAATAGGCATCTCTCAAAGGAAGATATATGACTGGCTAACAGACACATGAAAAAATGCTCAACATCACTCAGCATTCGGGAAATGCAAATCAAAACCACTTTGAGATACCATCTCACCCCAGTTAGGATGGCTAAAATCCAAAAGACTGAGAATGATAATTGCTGGTGAGGATGCAGAGGAAAAAGAACCCTCCTGCACTGTTGGTGTGCCTGCAAAATGGTGCAGCCTTTATGGAAAACAGTATGGAGGTTCCTCAAACTACTACAGATAGATCTACCTTATAACCCAGTTATTCCACTGCTGGGAATATACCTAGAGGAATGGAAATCATGTAGAAGGGATACCTGTACTCCCATATTTATTGCAGGACTGTTTACAAAAGCCAAGAGTTGGAACCAGTCCAAATGTCCATCATTGGATGAATGGATAAGGAAAGTATGGTATATCTACACAATGGAATACCACTCTGCTATAAAAAAAATGAAATACTACCATTTGCAGCAACATGGATGGACTTAGAGAGAAATATATTAAATGAAATAAGCCAGGCACAGAAGGAGAAATACTGCATGTTCTCACTTATTTGTGGGATCTAATAAAAATAAATAAGTAAATGAATGAACAAATGAATGGTAGGGGGTAGGGGTGGGAAAGAAGACACAACAATCATAACAATTCCTTGATTTTGTTAAGACATGAACAGATATGATGCTTTTGTGTGGGAGGGAGGAGAAGGCAGGAGGAAAATGAAGAATCAGTAAAGGTACATGAAAATCAACTCCATTGTATATTGATAAAATTTAAAAAATGTTTTTTTAAGTAATAAAATATTTTATTTATTTATTTTTTTCATTTCTAATTTTGTCAATATACAATGCAGTTGATTCTCACGTCCCTTTACCGATTCCTTCCTCCCCTCCTTCCCCCAACTTCTCATCCATCAACATCATATTTGTTCACTTGTCTTAACAAGTACAAGGAACTGTGATAGTTGTGTCTTCTTCCCTGCCCCACCCCACATTTGTTTGTGTATTTATTTATTTATTTTTAGCTCCCACAAATAAGTAAGAACATGTGGTATTTCTTTTTCTGTGCCTGGCTTATTTTACTTAATATAATTCTCTCTAAGTCTATCTATGTTGCTGCGAATGGTAGTATTTCATCTTTTTTTTTTTTATAGCTGAGTTGTATTGCATTGTGTAAATATACCACTTTTTCCTTAACCATTCATCTAGTGATGGGTATTTGGGCTGGTTCCAGCTCTTGGCTATTGTAAATAGTGCGGCAATAAACATGGGAGTACAGGTATCCCTTTGAAATGATGATTTCTATTCCTCTTAAATCTTGGATGGGGGAGAGGGAAAACAAGAGGGAAAATCAGCAATGTAACTCTCCCCCACCCCCATCATATATAAAGAGAAAGTAGTCCCCAGTCTGACTGAGGATCATTAAATATAGTTATGGATGCTGTCAGGTCATCAGAAGTGTGGCATTGGGCTGGTGACTAAAAGGACTGGAGCAGTGCCTTGCAGATACCACTGTGAGCCCCTAGGGGAAAGGTGAGCTCTTACCTGCCTGCAATCCATTCCCCAAACAGCAAATAGCCTTGCTATCAGTTACCATCTGATAAGCGCAAGTGGCATTTAAAACAAAATTCAAACCCTTTCTCTTGGCCTCCCCACAAGGCTTTGCATGATATGTCACCACCCCATCTGCCACCTCTTTTTGCTCCTTACGCTCCAGTGACACGGGCCCTACATTCTATTTCAAGAACAGGTCAAGCTTGTCCCTGATTTGGGGCATTGCACTAGCTGTTCCTTCTGCTTGGAAACGACTGCCCTGGATCTTGGCTTGCTTGCCTCTTCCTTTCTCCCAAGTCACATGTTAATGTCACCTCCTCAGAGAGGATTTTCTCCATCACCTAACCTAAATTATATCACCTGCCACTTCCTATCATATCATCCTCTTTATTTTCAACAAAGCACTTACCATTATCTAACATTTTCTTCTTGTTAATTTGCTTTTTTAAAACCTCTGTTCCTCTGCTAGAATATAAATTCCTTGAGAAAAGAGACATGGTCTGTCGTAATGTTTAGAATAGTCCCAACACATAGTATGTACTCTACAATATTTGTAGAATAAATGAAAAAATGTACCTCGAGAACTCCATATTCTTATTCTGGGAAGACTTCTGTGTCTCCTTAGGCTGATATAGGTAGCTTTATGTTCCGCTTCCAGTGCAATCTCTGTCTTCGAGTCTAGTATCCAGCTCAGTTGTGAACTTCTTCAACAGAGGCATAATGTCATTTTCGTGTTGCATCCTCAGTGCTCTGTAATCTGCTAGGAACTCTTTACTGAGTGAGTGAATGTTGTGCTGTGGACATGGTAGATCCTTGGTCGTATCTTCTGAGGTAGAAAATCTGATCTTGGTGGGCAAGAAGAGGAAGGGGAGGAGCATTTCTGGTGGCATACAAATTATGTTTGAGGCTTGTCTGGGGTCACATTCAAATAAATAAGTGACAGAAACAAAAATAAGTTCTATGAGATGAGTTGACAAAGAACGTAAGCAAGGTAATTTTTAGGGTTGAAAATCTGGAATGTTGATTTTAGAAGACTGTCTGCTCAGTCTATACCCAGTCTCCAACCTTTATTGAATATGTAAGCCATCATTTTTATTCAACTGCCTTGGAGATCTGATTAAATATAAAGTTCTTGACCAGGAGAGAAAGAAAGAATATGGAACTTCAAGAGATCCCCAAAAAACATTCGAAATAGGAGAAAGGAGAAAAAATAGAAAATATTTCTCTTGGTGAAATAGTCCTCTCTTCTACTTCTGCACTCCCGTGTATTTCTGGAGTTTTAAGATTTAGCTGCTATGGTGCATATGAGTGGTCCAGGGAAACTGTGGGTTCATTTCTTTTATGATAACTTTTGAACTTCACTAGATAGTTTCCACAGAATGAAATTCCTGCTATCCAATTTCTACGAAGAGTTAAGGGATTTGGGGGCTTATTAACATGGTAGAGAAGAAGATGTCCCCATACTACGCCCCCTCGCAGATAACTGGTCTTCTCTGAGACCTAAGACCAGGCAATTCTGATTCAACAGATATTTATTAAGATATGGCGTGATATAGCACACTATTTATTAAAGTCTGCCCTATGGAACAATGGCCCTATCAGATGCTTCCTGAACAAAGGACTCTGTCAAATTAGTTAGAGAAATACCATTTACTCTCAAGATTTACACTGAAGAAAACTTAAGATTCTTGAACTAATTTGACTATGCAGCCTTTTTGTGTGTGTGTGTGTACATGCACTACTGACATTCTTGAGGAAATTACACAGTAGAGGAAATATAATGGACATTGGAGTCAGACAGACGTGGGTTGGAATTTAATTCTTGCTAGTCACTTCTGTATGACCTAGGCAACTGGTTTTAGCACACTGAGTTCTGAGTGTGTGTGTGTGTGTGTGATTTGGGTATAATACTCTGCCCAATAAGATTGTTGTACATATTAAATAAGATAATGCATATTCACATATTTAACTTAGAACATGGACTGTAAATACAGTCATAGTACCAGTGACCAGTGCTGTTACAGTATCAGTGACCAGGCAGGTGAGCAAATATATATAAAAAAAATCATGGTAGATATGTGTGGGACAAAAAACTGAGTAAGATACTGTCTTAAATCACAGAATCTCAGTATCTATAAGTTATCTACAAAATATTTATAGACCTCTGGGTCCACACTGTGCCATGAACATGGGGTACTACACTGAATGAACCCGAGATGGCCCTCATCCTGATTGAGCTTCCTGGCTTGCTCTGAGTGACATTTGTGTTCTCATAGCCTAATTTCTGCTAGAACTTGTCCCCCAATCTCATGCCTAGTTGCTGTCATCTTGACATTAAGAAATAATGTTTTTTGTTTGAAGAAAACTTTGTTTTCTTCCCATATTATCTCTTCAGGAATAGGTTCCTGAGGAAGATATTTTGCTGCTGGAATATCTCTTCGAGCACTCACTGTAAATTGAATGCATAAAAACTGAGGAACATTTCATGAGTGACAGTCAAGTGCTAAGAACTTGGTGAGGAGAGGAACTGAAGTGGGGACACCACTTATAGAGCATCAAGTAAACTATAAAGCAGACATTAAACTTTGTTTTTCTCTTCCATCAGGAAAAAAGATAATCACTCTTCCTAAATTTTGAAGAGAACATTTATAATGGTAGTTTTAAAGTATAATGTATAAGAATACTTAGTTATTGCGTGGAAAATGATTTCAGGATATAAGGGTTATAAGTATTATGAAAATAATAGTTAACTGTCCTTGTACATTTTCCCTTGATTTGTTTGAGTGCTAGCATTTTCATTTATGGGGAGACTCATGGCAAATGCTCAAAATCATTGATAAAATATTTGAGAAGAATTTTAAGTTTTTTGAATGGTTCGAAAGGTAGAAAGTGAATTTTTATTCTTTATGAAAATTCTTTAGTTCCTTTATGTATATGTTTAAAAAACAGGGATGTTTTATGAATCATTTGGAGTAGCAAGAATGCTTTCCTGAGCCCCAGGCAGGCAGCAGTCTATAGCTTCTACCTGTGGCACAGTCTTTGAAGGCAAAGAGATTTCACTCAGAAGATTTAAGGGGCCTCGCATGTGAAAAGAAGAAAATGTCAGCTATGTCACTGCTGAGGGACAGTTTCCTCTCCCAAGAAGTAACCTTGAAATTCTGTTTGAAGTGCCTGTGAAAGATGCATTGCTCATTTTGGCTGGAGAACATGTGTGCTTGGAGATGAACTGCCCTCCTGGGTTGAGCCTGCTCTCTCTTTCTCATATAGGGGCACCAATGCATTTTAATGGTATTGCCCACACTAGGGCTAGTTGATAAAGAATAGCTGTTGCTTAGCTACTTTCAGTCTTTTGTCTTGCAAAATTATGTATCTTTTTGAGTCTTGGCAAAAGGATGTGATTTTTTTTAATTGAAACATAATTGATTATACATACCTGTGGGGTGAAGTGTTGTCTATTGATTCTTGTGTACAATATGTGATGATCAAATCAGGATAATTTGATTATTCATCATTACAAATTGTGTCCATTAACCAATTTCTTACTAGCTCCCCACCCCTTCACCCTTTCCCACATCTATAACTGCAGTTCTGTTCTCTCCTGAAAGTTCAGTGTCTTATTGTGATTGTTTGTTTG
>NW_007730808.1:143597-144197 GCF_000696425.1 Galeopterus variegatus | reverse complement strand
GGTGGAGCTTCTCTTTCCTCTTTCCTGCAAGCAGAGGCTTCTCCTGGGTCCTTGCTTCTCCCTCTTTCCTCTTTCCTCCTGCTTGGTAAAATGCAGAAACACTTGGATCTGGGTGAGGTGGAGCCGATGGCAGGTGGGCTGGGCATCAGTGGGGAGTGAGATGGACTGCTGTGCAGGGACAAAGGCTGCAGTGGCAGTAGTGCTCTGGGACTGGGTGGTGGCAACAGCAGCAGTGGTGAGGTCATACTTTCCTCTGCAATTTGGGAGGTGGACTGTGTAGGGCAGGGTTGCTGAGCCAATTCTCAGGAAGTGGGTGAGGCCACTTTGTGGAGCTGCAGTGAGGGGGCCCATCTAGCTGCTTCTTGTGTGGTGGGAGGGGTTGCTAGACAGGCCTGCAGTGAAGTGTCCCATCCAGCTGCTTCTGAGTGGTGGGCAAGGCTGCTTGGCAGGACTGCAGTGAAATGACCCATCCAGCTGCCTCTGGTCAGTGGGCAGGGCTGCTAGGTAGTCCTACAGTGAAAGGACCAGCGTAGCCACTTCTGGGTTTGTTGGCGAGACTGCTAGGCAGAACTATTCAGGAGGGAACTGCCTGACTGCTTG
>NW_007730808.1:138814-143093 GCF_000696425.1 Galeopterus variegatus | reverse complement strand
GGCTGCTAGGTAGTCCTACAGTGAAAGGACCAGCGTAGCCACTTCTGGGTTTGTTGGCGAGACTGCTAGGCAGAACTATTCAGGAGGGAACTGCCTGACTGCTTGTCTGGGATGGGTAGATACACTTTATTTCCACTGGTCCAAGGGCGTATATGATAGGGTAGAGACCTGTGAGCTGTTTTTCTGGCTTAGTAACTCAGGTGCATACAACTCAGTCAGCTGGTGAGGCTGGAGGTAGGGGAGGAGTGGGTTGTGGTCCACCTGAGGAGGGTCTGCCTATCTGATCTCCGGCTGGGGAAGTGGGGGTGTGTCAGTTCAGCAGGACAAGGTTAGCTCCCCAGACTGCAGAACGGAGTCACAGCAGCTGTGAGCAGGCTTCATGCTGATGGGATCAGAGTGTTATAGCCTCTCCTGTGAGTGTGCTGGGTGGAGGGAGGAGCCTTAAGACTGGGAAAGCACATGGCTACTGGCCCCAGTGCAGGGTACGCTCCTGTAACAGCTCTGGTTTCAAGATGGCACAATCCTGCACCAGCTTGGGTCCTGAGGGTGAGTAGTGGGGAGTGCACTGTTTGTGCTAGTGTTATAGAGTGATGCGGTGTTTTCTAGGGCTCTCCCACACCTGGCTTCAGGCTTGTCCTGCCAAAGGAGCTGCGTACCTTTTTGGTGAGGATGGGGGTTGGTGTTGGTCCTCTGTCTACTTTTTCACTGCAAGGGAAAATTCTTCCTGCACCAATCCCAGTGTTGGAGATGTGGCCGCTGAGGCCATGTGCCTCTCTCTCCTCTCTGTGCTGTCATCCTGAGTTTTTGTGCTCCACAGTGATCTCCCCAGCCTCCTGCTACACTCCCACACTCTCCCACTGTTGCTCCTGTCAATATTTAGCTGCCTGTTAGTTGTTTAGTCCTTTGCTGTGGGAGGAGCGTGCCCTGGGCACCTCTAGTCTGCCATCTTGCCCAACCTCCAGCCAAAAGGATATGATTGAAAAGACCAAGTAGGGGTGAGGTGAGGAATCAGATCACCTGCCTTTAAAAGTGGCCATTTATTGAGGCCTCACTCTTAGTCAGGGACAGTGCTAAATGCCTTAAATTCATTTTCTCATTTAACCTACACAGCAACTGTATGACAGATATGTGATTATCTCCAATTTATGAATGATCTCCAATTTACTGATGTTTAGAGAGGTAAAGTGATTTTCCCAAAGTCACAAAGCTGGTAAGAAATGGAACTGAAGTTTGAACCCAGGTCTATTTGCCTTGTAACTCTGTTGTCCTTTTAATATATAGTCATGAATCACTTCACAATGGGAAAATGTTCTGAGAAATGTGTCTTTAGGCAATTTTGTTATTGTGTGACCATCATAGAGTGTACTTACACAAACCTAGATGGTGTACCCTACTACACACCTAGACTATATGGTACAGCCATTTTAATCTTATGGGGCCACCATCATATGTGTGGTCTGCCATTGACTGAAACATTGTGATGCAGTGCATGGCTGTATATCATAACGCTTACACGATGATTACTACCACCGTTAACTGTCACCACCACCAAAAGCAACAGCTAACATCAATTGAGCCCTTAATGTTCTCCAGATGCTGTGTGGATTATCTCATTTAATCCTCCCAATTAGACTTTCAGGTATTATCCTGGTATAGTCTCCATTTAGAGATGCAAAAACTGAGGCACAGAGAGGGTAAGTAACTTAACCCGAGTCACACGTCTAGCAAGCGTTGGTGGCAGGCTTGAAGCTCACACAGTTGGACTCTTGCCCCTGTCCTCAGCCACTATATTACCACCTGGTTAAGAAGTGAACCCTGTAGACATGGTCCAAAGGGAAGAAGTTGGGGGCATCTATTGAGTTTTCTAGAGCTGTCGTAATGAAATAGTACTACAGACTGGAAGGCTTAAATGATAGAAATTCCTCGTCTCACAGTTCTGGAGGCTGAAAGTCCAAAATCAATGTGTTGGCAGGATTGTTTCCTTCCGAGGGCTGTGAGGGAAGGATCTGATCTGTTCCAGGCCTCTCTCCTTGGCCATCTTTATGTTCACATCTCATTCCCTCTGTATGTCTGTCTGTCTCCCTTGACAAGGACCCCAAGGCAGTCTAACTCTGAATTACTTCAAATATCACTCACATACTCATTTATACATTCATGCATTCACTGGACTTTGAAAAGAGTACCTATGATATCCTGGGTCCTGTGATAACAGCTGGGAGAAAGTGAGATCAATGTCATTGTTTCTGTTTCCAAGGTAAGCATATGTGTTAAATCTCAGCAAACTCCAAGGAGAAAATCCACTATTATGGGGCTATAGTGCCCTCCAACCTACATGACAATAACTCCTGAAAATGCATAAAAATCATTGGGGGCATGAATAAATAAAACCATTTTTGGTATTCAATTTGTATTCATTACCTCGTGCCCATGGAGGCAATACTTGAAGAAAAATTTAGGACCTAGAACAGGACCCGTTTTGAGCAGAGGGAATGTTTGTTCTGTTCTTTCCTGGGAGTGGTGCTGTCAGGGAGATGAGAGCTGTGTCCATCCTCATCTCTTTGTCTCTGTCCCTGATCCCGTCCCACCACCATTCCCTTTCCTGGCATGTCTCAGGATCAAGTAGGACATCTCAGAGTTGGACACAAATGTTCTACAGTCTTTCTTCCCAGATGCAGCTCTAAATGCTCCCCCCAAATTCCTTAAGAGGACTGACTATGGGTCAGTTTAGCTGTCATTAAAGGGTTCAGAATGGACCTTGACTGCCAGGAGCTATCCTCAAGATGTGGTGATAAGAAACGAATAAACTATTGGGTGGAGGAAGGAACTAGGGGCTGTTCAAAGAAATGGAAGGGCCTAAGATGCAACAGGGTTCAGCTGGGAGAGGGCACTGAACAAAGTGAGGGTCATTGAGAGACCATCTGGGGACATTCTGTTGGGAAGGAACCCTTCTCCCCAACATTGAAGGATATTGGGCCCTTCTTAGACCTCTCTAGGGATTATGACTGGAGACCTGTAAACTCCAGATGGGGGCTTAAGCCAATTACAGCACCAGTTGCAGAGTATCTAAATAATAACCCAACACACAGTTTCTCCTAACCATGCGGGTTCAGTCTTCTGAAAGAGAGATCAGTCACAGGGCAGAATGCTTCTGGACACCTGGATATCCTTAGCCATATTTCTGCCTACCACCACTTTGCTTTCATTTATGTTTAGTTTACTACCAGCTAGTGGAGCCAAAGATCCATACACAAGTCCTCAAATGGAAGTGACAATTTTTTCTTCCTGAGCTAGGGCAGATAATGTGAACTAACAAAGGGTTGAAGAGGATTTTTGCATGTGAAACTGCAAGTTATGGTTAACTGTCTATTTAATACAGAAAGGATGCTATACCTAAAACATTGTGGTCTATTTTTATCTAATAAATTAACCTATCTGTTTTGGTGTTTAAAAAATAAACTTCAATGACAAAGAGGGGTTTCATTTGTGATTTCTTTTGAAGGCAGTTGAAAGTTATAGAGGTATAATTTAATCTCTCTCTCCTTAGGGGATTGTTTGAGTGACAACTGTTTAACAGTAGCATTTTTATCTTCTCTTTGCTCACAGGCTGCTCTCTTAAGAGAAGTGACTGACATGTTGTTTGCTATGGAGGGGTAATTGTCCATAGATGTAGGTTTCTAGGGAAAACTTAAACCTGTAATTTCTCACTGTTCTCAAAACTGTTTCAGCAGGAAGGATGAGGGGCTCTCCATTTTGCCCATTCCATGAATGAGTGTGGATGGCATTATACTCAGTGGGGGAGTCAAGCCCTTCCTCTGCCATTTGCCCCTAGCATTTGTGGCCTAGCTTGGGGTCAGGGAGGATGACAGAGCTCGGGAGCTGCTGAGCTGGGGCACAGCCTGAACCCAGCAGTTTTGAGCCCCCCACTTGAGTTGGTTGACTACTCAAATATTAGGTAAGTGGTCTGTTTTTGTGCTGCTTATGCACTTAACTGTTCTCCACCTTGATATCCCTATATGCAATGGCAGCTCTTAGTGAACCCAGATCCTAGTTTCTTGGGCACCTGTCCTTGATTGTCTCAGTCTGGGGTTGTTGCCCCTTTTATTCACCCCCGAGTGTCCTGTACTTCCTCTATCACTACATTTATTAAATTTAATGCCTCTTTTCTTTTCTTTTTAAAATTTTTTTATTGAATCATAATTGATTATAAATACTTTTGGGGTTCAACATTGACATATGTTGATCAAATCAATATTACTAGCATATGTATTGTTACAAATCG
>NW_007730808.1:134555-138749 GCF_000696425.1 Galeopterus variegatus | reverse complement strand
TCTCCATTTTGCCCATTCCATGAATGAGTGTGGATGGCATTATACTCAGTGGGGGAGTCAAGCCCTTCCTCTGCCATTTGCCCCTAGCATTTGTGGCCTAGCTTGGGGTCAGGGAGGATGACAGAGCTCGGGAGCTGCTGAGCTGGGGCACAGCCTGAACCCAGCAGTTTTGAGCCCCCCACTTGAGTTGGTTGACTACTCAAATATTAGGTAAGTGGTCTGTTTTTGTGCTGCTTATGCACTTAACTGTTCTCCACCTTGATATCCCTATATGCAATGGCAGCTCTTAGTGAACCCAGATCCTAGTTTCTTGGGCACCTGTCCTTGATTGTCTCAGTCTGGGGTTGTTGCCCCTTTTATTCACCCCCGAGTGTCCTGTACTTCCTCTATCACTACATTTCCGAACATTGACATATGTTGATCAAATCAATATTACTAGCATATGTATTGTTACAAATCGTACTTATTCTTTATGCCCCTTGTCCAATCTCTCCCTGTCCCCCTCTAATTACTCTAGATTTCTTCTCTCCTTCTGAAAGAGTAATGGTTACTTTGTTGATTTGTTGCCTAGATGATCTGTCCAATGCTGAGAGGTGTGTTCAGGTCCCCCAATATTATCATAGAGCAGATACTTCTTCTGTCACTCTGGAATGAGCTTTGTGGAGAGAGACATCCACTTCTTTTCTTTAGTCTCTGCTAGTGACTCTCCTTGTGTCAATGCACTCCAGTAGTTGGTGGACCATCTGCACAGTGGTTGTGGCATCTAGCTACTTTTGTGGCAGCTGTGGTTATTGTGGTGGCTGTGGTGGGCCACCCCAATGGAGGTGATGTTTTTGGTATGCTCCTTACCTAGTTGGTGGTGGTGATGGCAGTGTGCCTGGTTGTGGGCAGAGGGTCCGGTCCCCAACTCCATACCTCAGGACCCTGGGCAGGCCCCATGGTGCTGGTGGTGTGCCTGGTTGTGTGTGGGGGGGTCTGGTCCTCAGCTCCATGCCTCAGGTCCCTGGGCAGGCCCCAATCTGCACAGTGGTTGTGGCATCTAGCTACTTTTGTGGCAGCTGTGGTTATTGTGGTGGCTGTGGTGGGCCACCCCAATGGAGGTGATGTTTTTGGTATGCTCCTTACCTAGTTGGTGGTGGTGATGGCAGTGTGCCTGGTTGTGGGCAGAGGGTCCGGTCCCCAACTCCATACCTCAGGACCCTGGACAGGCCCCATGGTGCTGGTGGTGTGCCTGGTTGTGGGAGGGGGGGGGTCTGGTCCTCAGATCCATGCCTCAGGTCCCTGGGCAGGCCCCATGGTGATGAATGCCTGTTTTCTTAAGTCAAAATTTTATTCTTAAAAATCAGCGTGGTTTTTAAGTATGATGAGTAATTGAATTCATCCAGTTATTGATTTATTAAACGAGTCTTTATTTGTTAAACTAGTCTACTATCATGTGCCAGGCACTGTGCTAGGAATTGAGAATTCAATGGTGGAAAAAATATTCAAACAAAATGGAAGTATGTGGTGGTAAAACTGAAAGTACTCTTTTAAACTCATCTCTCCCTCAAGTATTACTCCTCCAAAGAAACCTGCTTCTAATAATTCAGAGCAGGGGTTGGCAAACTACATCCTGAAGATCAAATCTTGCCTACACCCATTTTTGTAAATAAAGTTTTATCAGAACACAGCCATACTCATTTGTTTGCTTATGAATGCTTTATGGATGCCTTCACACTGTAACCTCAGAATTGAGTAGTGGCAATAACAACTGTCTGGCCCACAAAACTGAAAATACTTACTATCTAGCCCTTTATAGAAAAAGTTTGCTCACCAGTGATTTAGAGGATATTTTACCAGCACTTTTTTTGTGTATTTTATATGCACACATATGTTGATGTTTTGGTTTGTGTATTTTTATGTAAAAGAGATCATGTTATACATATAATTCTGTAATCTGCCTTTTTTCTTAATTGCTTGCATACTTGCATGGTTACCAAACAGACAGGATAGAGAACCTGTTCACTGTTTCTGCTTCAGCCCTTAGCCTGGTGTCTGGTGATTTTCAGCTGCTTCATAAATATTTGTTGAATGACAGCATGAAAAATATATTGTTGTTTTTATTAAAGTACCAAAGTTGTAAATGATTTTACTTAAATAATCCAGAGCATGCTTGAGTTTATTCATATTATAATATCCTTCTTTCTCACTCATATTCCATGTGATTTTTTAGAATAAGGGAGAAGAAGGAACAATTTCTGCTTGTTCCTGGAGAATTGTGCAAGGATGTATGTCTTACAGGTGTGAACCACCTGTGAAGTAGATGGAGGTGGCTGACAATTAGCCATTCTTGGGAACACAAAGATTTCCATATTGGCTCGGTAAATTGTTTATTGAAGCATAAGTGAATACAGGTGGCTCTCTTCATTTGGTAATTTTGTATTTCATGGTTTGAGTATATGGATCGTACTGGTCCAATGCCTGTGACATTGCAACATGTGGATACACTGCTCGTAAGTGTATCTCTTATTAATATTTTGTAGCTTGCACTTTTGCTGAGGGATATTCTCCACTAGACAGTATAGATCATGTACTTAGCTATTAACAGAGAACTTTATTTTCATAAAGTAGGGGAAGGTCTGCTTTCTTATCAAATATATAATTTTCAATAATTTGGCAAATCCCCTTTTTCAGATGTTGAGAAAACAGTCTTAGATGACTTTATTTTATTTTGGTAGCTTTCTTTTCTTTTTGTATCCTTTTCCCTCATGTCTCAAACCCTCCTCATCTCATCTTGGCAAAGAATGAGGTGTGAGCAGAGCAGACATATTTCCAGGTGAGGTGAGGTGTGTAGGCACCTGGGAGCCATGCTGCTGAAGCCTTTCCTGAATTTCTGTGTAGGAGAAGAATGTGTGCATTTTCCACCAGCCAGCCAATACTTACTGTTGATCTTTCTCTCTCCCAGGTATTTATTTGGTTTTGAGGCTTTATCAACCTCAGTTTATGAATAAGTGAAGCAAGGCTAAGAGAAGCTAAGATTTATCCAAGACCACACTGATAGTAAGTGTCAGAGTTTGCTTTGGGTTGGATGTTCCCCCACCCCTGGCCCCAGTCTTAATCCCTGCTGCAACTGTTGAGGGTAGGAAATCCTATTATGGTAACTGAAAGGTGGAGACTTCAAGAGGTGATTAGACTGTAGGACGATGTCATAGAGAATGGATTAATAATGGTGGTCAGGGGCACGGTTCTGAGGGCTTTAAAGGGAGAATGCACAAAGAACTATTGTTCTCTCTACTCCACCATTTTTACAATGTGATATTTGCCATCATCATAACCACTATTGAGTTCCTCACCAGATGTGTTTCCTGGACTTTGGACTTCCCTGCCTCAGAAACTAAGCAATAAATTTCATTTTCTTATAAATCACCTACTTTTATGCTTGCCATCATCATAACCACTATTGAGTTCCTCACCAGATGTGTTTCCTGGACTTTGGACTTCTCAGCCTCAGAAACTAAGCAATAAATTTCATTTTCTTATAAATCACCTACTTTTATGCATTTTGTTTTAAGAAACAAAAATGGACTAATAAAGAAAATTGGTACCAGAGAAGAAGAGCGTTGCTTATAAGAAATACTTGAAAATGTAGAAATGGCTTTGGAACTGGGTATTGAGGACAGGCTGAAGGAATTTGGAGGAACAGGCTGGTGAGGAAAGTTTGGAACTTTTTAGAGACGGGTTAAGTGGTGGTGAGCAGAATGTTGATAGAAATACGGACTGTAAAGACCATTCTAAGGAGGTCTCATATGTAAATGAGAAGGGACTTATTGGAAACTGGGGCAATTCACCCTTGCTGTGAACTGGTAAGGAACTTGGCTGCATCGTGTCCATGACCTAGGACTTTGTGGAAGATAGACCTTAAGAGCTGTGAACCAGAGTACCTGGTGGAAGAAATTTCTAAGCAACAAAACTTTCAGGAAACTTTCAGCATAACAGCCTACGCTGAGTTATGGCAGCAAAGGCATGATATAAAGCCAGAATTTGAAGGAAAGCAGAGTGTAAAGATTTGGAAAATTTGCAGCCTTGCCATGTGGTAGAGAAGCACAGAGCATTTTCAGGAGAAAAACCCAGTGGTGCAGCAGAGGCACTGGTTGCTAAAGACATTAGCATGGCTTTGAGACAGTCAGGTGCTAATAGCTGAGACAATGGGAGAAA
>NW_007730808.1:129827-132993 GCF_000696425.1 Galeopterus variegatus | reverse complement strand
GATTAGATTGTAGGACCGTGCAGTAGTGAATGGGTTAAAAATGGTGGTCAGGGACATGGTTCTGAGGGCTTTAAAAGGAGAGTTTATGAGGAACTATTGTTCTCTCTGCTCCATCATTTTCACGATGTGATACTCTGCCATCACTGTCTCTACCACCAAGACCCTCACTAGATGTGTTCCCTGGACTTTGGACTTCTCAGCCTCAGAAACTGTGAGCAATAAACTTCATTTTCTTTATAAATCACCCAGTTCCAGGTATCTTTTTGTAAGCAACAGAAATGGACTAATACAGAGCCTAAGAAATCTGATTGCAGAACCCATGTCTTTAAGTAATGCATGCTCTTTTTAAGTTTTGAATGAGACCATTTATAGCATGCTATGAAAAAGAGGCTAGATATGTGAAAAGTGGGCAAAACCTAGTGTTTATTTTCTAATATAGCNCTAAAGACATTAGCATGGCTTTGAGACAGTCAGGTGCTAATAGCTGAGACAATGGGAGAAAGACCCTGAAGGCATTTCAGAGATCTTGGAGGCTGAATCTTCCATTACAGGCTCAGAGGGCTAGAGAGAGAATGGTCTTGGAACAGGCCTGAGGTGCCCTCCATGGGCTTGCTGTTCAGGGCCACCTTGGGATGCTGCTTCCAGCACCAACACCTGAGCTGCTTTGGTGGCTCCTGCTGTGGCTTAATTGGCCCCAGGTATGGCTGGACCTGCATCTTTGGAAAATACAAGCTGGAAGCCTTGGCAGTGTCCACATGGTGTTAGGCTCGCAGAATGCCAGAGCTCTGAAGGCTTGGGAGCCTCCACCCCAATTTCAAAGGACATATGGAAAAGCCTGCGGGCCCAGGAAGAGATTTGTCTCAGGGGTGGATTCACTGGATTCACCAAGTAGAGTCTTCACTAGAGCAATGCTGAGTGGAAACATGGGGTCAGAGTTGCGGCAGAAAAACCTCAGCAGCACCATGCCTAGTGGAGCTGCGAGAGTGGCACTGCCATGGATACACCAGATTTGTAGAGCTACCAGAGTGGAACACCAGCCTGCAAGAGCTAAAGCATGGCTGAAGACTAGGAAAGGCATAGAAGCGGAGTTGCCCAAGGACTTGGGGACCCAATCCTTGCACCAAACTGCAGATAATGTTGAACATGGAGTCAAGATACATGATTCACCAGCTGCCAGATTTAATGCCTGCCCTGATGAGTTTTGGACTTATTTGGGATTTGTTACCCTTTTTTTTTTTTGGCCTATTTCTCCCTTTTTGAATGGGAGTATGTGGCCTATGTTTGTCCCAATATTGTATCTTTGCAGTAGATAATATCTTATTTCACATGTGGGACTTTGAAGGTTGGACCTTTGAGTTGAAACAAGTTAAGACCTTGGGGATTAAATGTATGTATTTGTATGTGAAAAGGACATGAGTTTTGGGGGGCCAAAGGCAAATATCTTGAGTTGAATGTCCCCCCCAAACTTAATCCCCACTGTACTTGTTGAGGGTAGGAAATCCTATTGCAGTAATTGAAAGGTGGGGCCTTCAAGAGGTGATTAGATTGTAGGACCGTGCAGTAGTGAATGGGTTAAAAATGGTGGTCAGGGACATGGTTNCCCACACCTCACTCAGCCAGTGAGTGGGAGCCGGTCTGTATGTGGGATCCGAACCCTCGGCGGAAGCGCCACCGTGCTCCCAAGCGACGCACTGTAGCAGTGCGCCACCGGGCCGGCCCATGCATGCTCTTTTTTTGAATGAGACCATTTATAGCACGCTCTGAAAAAGAGGCTAGATATGTGAAAAGTGGGCAAAACCTAGTGTTTATTTTCTAATATAGCCTGGCTTCTTCAATGTGCTTGGATGGACAAGGATTAACAAATCCTCACAGTGCCAGGTCAAGACTGATTGAAGCAAACTCATTGCACCTACTCTCTTCACCCCGCTTCAATCTGCTGTTTGGGTGTGGATGGTCTTGGTGTTCTGCTTGAGAAGAAATAGCAGTGGAAAGAAGGGGCTTAGTGACATTGTAATCTTGGAGCTTATGTAAAATATTTGTGAAAGCTTTTCTCAGAGTCTGACTTGAAATATTTCTTAATTCCCATGGCCTAAATCACACCATGGGGCCAATAATATATCCTCAAAAAAAATAACATTTCTTTCAGTCCAACTTGATTTGTCTTAATTTGTCTTAATTGATGTTATCCCAGGATCCCAAGGCACATGAGGGAAGAGGGTCAAGTTGGCTGTTACATGGTATAATTTCAATTGCTTCTCAGAATCCCTGGCATTTCCTGTGGTCACTTAATAACAAGTGNGTATAATTTCAATTGCTTCTCAGAATCCCTGGCATTTCCTGTGGTCACTTAATAACAAGTGAATTTTGTAGCATCTGTCTTCATAATAGTGTGGATTAAAGGGGAATGTTGCTGGTGGGGGAAAATCAGATAGAGGGGGTCAGGTAGAAGGGACACAGTGAGAGGAGAAAGATTCCAAATATTCTAAGAAACGTAAGTAAACTAGCCCTCCCTGTTCTTTGGATACATTTGGGATTTTAAATAGATAGCAAAAGGATGAAGGCTTTAAATTGGACCTGGGGCCACACAGGCTTTATCAGATTCATCTTACTCCTTTTGATTCAGGAGTATGGAGAGGAAAATGAAGGTATTCACTCCTCTCAGTGATTAGCTGGCTGCAAGCAGAATGTGCAGAAAGGATTTCCAGTCCCAGGAGCCCTGGGAAGCTGACTTCAATAGCTTTTATAGTCTCAGTGCTTGAGACTTTAATTTATTTGACATTTGGTTGTTGAAGATGATTTATTTTCCCTGGCTTGTTTTTATTATCTCAGGCACTTGAGGGGGGAATTTAGAGACTAGGAAATAGGAAAGCAGTTCTTTAGGTACTGACTACTCAAAATGTGGTCTCTGGGCCAGAGAGAGCATCACCTGGGAGTTTGTTGGAAATGTGGAATCTCACGTTCCCAACCAGACCTGTTGAATGAAC
Organism: Galeopterus variegatus; assembly: GCF_000696425.1. Taxonomy (NCBI): domain Eukaryota; kingdom Metazoa; phylum Chordata; class Mammalia; order Dermoptera; family Cynocephalidae; genus Galeopterus; species Galeopterus variegatus. The sequence goes on along the minus strand of NW_007730808.1, from coordinate 130,009 downwards.
ATCTTCATTTTAACAAGGGGCCCAGGTGATTCGTGTGCACATTATAGTTTGAGAAGGAGTGCTCTAGGATGTCTCCTGCTGGCCTTTGAGATGCTCCAGGAGAGCTGTAAGCTATGCTGGCCCAACATATGTTTTGCCAGACTGGTGTTAATTTCTTAACCCCTACACCTAACACAGGGCCT
>NW_007730808.1:123115-129382 GCF_000696425.1 Galeopterus variegatus | reverse complement strand
AACATCTTCATTTTAACAAGGGGCCCAGGTGATTCGTGTGCACATTATAGTTTGAGAAGGAGTGCTCTAGGATGTCTCCTGCTGGCCTTTGAGATGCTCCAGGAGAGCTGTAAGCTATGCTGGCCCAACATATGTTTTGCCAGACTGGTGTTAATTTCTTAACCCCTACACCTAACACAGGGCCTGGCATGTCTTCCTTCTCATCTTGCTACATCATCCACTAATAACACAGAGAACTGGGAGGTTACTATGGGTTTAGCAGAGTTCTAAGTGTTTTACAAATACCTTCTTTAATTTTCAGAACAACTCTCTGGGGAAAAAAAATTGTTATCCCAATTTTATAGGTGAAGAAATGGAGACAAGAGAGATAAATCAAGTATTTTTTTGCTCAATGGAATTTAAATTGAAGAACTTAACTTAGAAGAGGCAGCTTGAGGGTAATGGGAAGAGCTTGGGTTTTGAGGTTGGACACTAGTTTAATTTTTGTTTTTTCTGCATATGAGCAAAAATAATCTTGGGGATGTTATTACATACTTCATATTACGTACTTCATAGGTTGTTATGAGGATAAACTGCAATAATTTGGACTAACAGAATTCCTGGAACATAGTCGGTACTCAATAAATGTCTCCTTTCCCTCTCTTGCTATTTTCTCTCTTTTTTTTCCCTTTTCTTCCATTTCCTTACCCTGTGGTACTCTCCTGATAGCTAACTCTTGTCCAGCATTTAAGTCTTAAGGACTTGTGCCTCAGGAGTGTGGGACTGAAGTTTCATAATGCACTTCTTTATTACATACTTCATAGGTTGTTATGAGGATAAACTGCAATAATTTGGACTAACAGAATTCCTGGAACATAGTCGGTACTCAATAAATGTCTTTCCTTTCCCTCTCTTGCTATTTTCTCCCTGTTTTTATTCCTTTTCTTCCATTTCCTTACCCTGTGGTACTCTTCTGATAGCTAACTCTGGTCCAACATTTAAGTCTTAAGGACTTGTGCCTCAGGAGTGTGGGACTGAAGTTTCATAATGCACTTCTCTTCTTAAATGTACAGTGTAGAAAGTACTATAATATGAAGCCTTAAATAAATTGTCAGTTGGTTAGTAGGCATACATGATTTAAGTGCTTAGCTTAAATAATTCCTTGGATTGTGGTCTGTGCATGAAAGAATTTGGATTCTGATCTGTATTGAAAGCAAGTGCCTTCAGGTGAAATGGGTGGAACTACGTACAGATTCGGTGCCCTACAGGGAATGTGGTTGAGTTAGAATCCATCTCTATTAACTTCTATCTTCATAACCAAATGCCATTTGAAAATGAAACAGAGTAGGGTTAAGTACACAGACTCTGGAGTCAAATTGCCTGGTTCTGATACTAAGTTCTGGCACTGACTGGCTGTATGAAAATGTAAAGTTGTCTATCCTCTCTGTATCTCAATACATTCATCTGTATATTAAACTTACTTCACAGGCTGTTGTAAGGATTGAATCAGTTGATGCATATAAAACTCTTAGAACAGCCCTCGCCCATGTCAAAAGCTTCTGTAGGTGGTCTTTTCTATTACACTTAACCACTCTGAGCCCCCATTTCTTCACTCATGTAACAGGGAGAATCCGAACTCCCATAGGGCGAGAAAATTAAATGTGGCCATATATGGGTCTAGCACAGAGGATGGCATGAGCAGGTCCTCAGGTTGTGCTTGTTCTCCTGCTGAACTAGTGGAACGTGCAGGGTATTAATGTGAAAAGTTAGCCACATATTTATGCTCTGCATTTATGTGCATAATTTGGTGGTACCAAGTTGGACATTTTTCCCAGTCCTGATTAAATTTACTCATTGATCTTATTATATGAATCTTTAACAGGAGAGGCAGATATCAAGAGCTGAGAACTATATAATGAAGTAATAATAATAATAATAATAATAATAATAATAATAATAATAATTAAACAGGCTGGGATGTTTCCAGAATTCTCCTTGGAGAACTGGTACTCCTCTCCAGAGGTGGTGGTAGGACAGATGTTGACTAAAATGTCATTTAGATAAGGAGATGCATCCACGGCAACTAATGAGGCTGGAAACAGCCTGGGAAGACTCAACTGGCAGCAGGTCAGGTAATAAAAGGATGGAAATGGCATTCTTTAAATGCTCTCCTGCCAGTCATCAGCTAAACTTGGCATCAAACTGCCCCAGGTGAGGGGTGATCATAGTGGAACTGTGCAGCTAATTTCTTTATAGCATTGGGACACATTATGATGATGTCAACTGTAACCTTGCAAGCCTTCTGAGAAGTGGGAAAGTGCAGCATGACAATTTTCTTACCTTAAAGATTGGCAAGGTTGTTCCCAGGAAATATTGTGATGTCAACTGTAACCTTGCAAGCCTTCTGAGAAGTGGAAAAGTGCAGCATGACAATTTTCTTACCTTAAAGATTGGCAAGGTTGTTCCCAGGAAATATTGTGAGGTGGAACTTGGTGCCTCTCTTGCCATCCATTCAGCCCCCCACGGTTGCACGCTACTTGCCCCCTCTCATGAGGTCTCTCCCTCTCTGTCTCCCCGTCTCCCTGTCATTCTGAAGCTCTTTCTTTTAGGGTCCTTCTCTGTCTTACCTGGTTATCAACATAAAGAGTTTAGATGGCTGGAGACTGAACAATATACAGCTGGGAGACCACAGTTTCAGGACCTTGTGGCACAAGTTGCACTCTGCATCATAGGAGAAGATTTTTCTTTTTGTGCAGGAGAAAGCACCATTTTCCTCAACGTACATTTTGTTTATTTTTAGAGCTGCTGTGGCTTCCAGTTATTGACTTGGCTCTGAGAAGAGCAGCCTTCACTCCACATGAACTGTTCTCGGTCCTTGCTCCAATAGCCCTTGTCTTTTAATTTAGGTTTCTCCTCTCTGCTTAGCTTAGCTGCCAGTGGCACACACAGGCTCCATGTAGCTGCATAATTGGATCTGAAGACAACAAGGGATTACCAAACTCAACTTAAGTAAAGCAGCCTTAACAACTGACTCACAATATGTCTTTTCTCAGACTATCTACATTTAGCTTAACAAAGTCAGTTAGTTAAACATATGCTTGAGGTATCTGCCATTTGTACTCAAATGCAAGTCTGTGTCTCGGTATTCTCCTTGTACATTTGGATGATCACGTTTTAGACCTAGAGGTAAGCTAGGCCAATGGATGCCAAACCTGGTCCCCTGGGAACTCTACAAAGTCAATACTAGGCCTACCCCAGCCCCACTGAATCAGACTCTTTGGTGGTCTGGAATCCTGGGAATCTGTATTAAAAGGAACAATGAAAACAAATCCTCTGCATGTGACACTTGTACAGCTGGTCAGTCTCTAGTCCACCACCAGCATTTGGCAACCAGATCAACACTTTTTAGCTTATCAGTATTGAAACTTAGACCTGAGACACTTGGCCAAAGTCACAGAGGAAGCCTGTGAGCAAGTTGCATCCACATCTGGCTGTATGATTATCTTTAGCCTTTTCTTCACAGTGACCGCTTAGTAAGTGCTGATAGGTGGACTGTGCTTTAAGTGAGAAGGTGCCGACATGTTTCTTCTTTAAGCAGCTGAGTAGCACCTTCTGTAATCAGTACTCATAGCCTCATCCCGTTCTATCAGTAATGGTTTTTAGTTTTATAATGCCCCATTGGGCCTACTTTTCATTTAAAGGGATTTCTATTATGGTTAAAGAATGCTTCATTCTTGCTTAATTTCTAAGTCAAGTGTGCATAAATAATTTATTGACTCTATGTAGCACTCAGGCAATTTTTTGAAATTGCCCTGTGTAACTTTATTAAATGCAGAAGCCAGAATGCTAATTTGTCTGATTGGGAAGGGGAAAAAAAGAATCTATATATTATTAAACCATTCAGGTGGCAAATAGCATTGCCCCCCAAAAGTTCTAATCACTGTTTTTAGTCATCAGATTTAAATTGTAAATGAAACAGGGTTGGTGCACTAGAAAAGCACATGCCATGTTTTGTTAACATAATCAGAAAAATGGAGTTGCTACAAACCCTTTTCCCATCTGCCAGTCATTGTATTAAATGCTTCTGCAATTTTATTAGAATTCTCTGTCTCTGTAGATGCCAGTCAGCTGTGAAATTGAAATTGCAAACAGAAATATTACATTGTCATCCACAGTGGAAACTGAGAAAGTCCATTTTTTTGACAGGCAAAGAAATGGCATAACCTTGTCAGTTGGGTCATTCTCTGTTTAGGTCTGAAGGCAGTTTGGGGGTTTCTCTCTTGAAAGGGTGGAAGAAAGGTGACTCTACATTTCTGTCAGCTTTCTCTGGCAATCTGATCAAGTGTCCTTCATGGTTCACAGAGAGCTTTTGAGCTTTTCTGAATGCAGCCCATTTTTCTTTCTCTCTCTTTCTCTGGATGAATTGAGGTTGTGCCGGAGAGGCTTTGGTTCTTGAGAGGTGCAAACATTTCAACAGGGTGTTATCTCTAAACTGTTTAAGTTTCCTAGTGGGCAGAGAGAACTAATGCCTGTGATGAATAGTTCTTGCTGGGCTGTTGTAACTAGAGTTGAGCCTGAAACAGAGGTCAAAAATGACAGCCGGACTGTCTTTAATTGAAACACTTTTTCCTCTCATCTTCCCCTGGGTACTTCCTGATCATTCTTTTGGTCTTGCTTAAATGTCACATTCTCTTGGAAGATTTCCTTGACCAACCTCATCCGCTCACTCAAGACCAGGTTATCTGCACCTGCTTTGAGCTACTATTTCTCTTACCCATGTACTGATTTTCTCGTTTAAATGTCTGCCCCCCCTTGACAAAGTGTAGACTTTCTGAGGGGCAAAGACCCTAGATATCATGCACATTACTGTATCTCCAGGCTTAGGATGGTGCAGGCATGTAAGAGTTGGGTGGGTAAATATTTGTTAAAAGCACAAAGGACTGAATAAAAAGTAATTCCAGAGCCAGCTTAGGTGAGAGGTACCGGAAAACAAACAGACCAGAACGAGGTTAAGGAAAGGTAAGATGGAACTCTAAAGAACGGGCTATAGAATGGGACGAGAGATATTTCAGTAATTATGTAATGGGCAGTCTCCATAGCAGCAGTTATGAACTCTGACCGAGGATTTTAGGTGGAGGGGAAAAGTTGAGGTGGGTCCTTCATCTTCAGTTTCAACTGTTTGGAAGGAAATGATGAGAGATTTTTTCCCACATAGATATGTTGTGGTACCCTAAGTATCGACTTTAGTTGAAGAGAGGATTTTAGGTGGAGGGGAAAAGTTGAGGTGGGTCCTTCATCTTCAGTTTCAACTGTTTGGAAGGAAATGAAGAGAGATTTTTTCCCACATAGATATGTTGTGGTACCCTAAGTATCGACTTTAGTTGAAGAGACCTGACCTAGCACATTATCCACCATGTATTTCTGCTGTCATAGGCCAGGCCTTGTGTTAAATGCTCTGCATACATGATCTCATTTAATCCTAAAAACAATCCTATGATTGTAGGTGCAATTTTTATCTTCCTTTTAGAGATGTGGAAACAGAGACACAGAGAGGCTTTCTGGCTTGCCCAAGGTCATACAGCTAATTAGTGGTGAAACTGAAGTTTGAGTCTGTGACAACTGGACTCCAAAGTTCTACAAATTTGTGATCATTATGAAGAGCTGCATCTCTATACAGGCCAGACTAGGTACTTGATAAATCCGTGTTTAATTACCTTGAAGAAGGACTATGGGAATACAGGCAGGACGATCCACTGGATGAACCGGATGGCTCTCACAAGGTTGCTTGGAAATGAGGGAGCTGGGAAGGGTGGTCCCCCTCCCTTGGCAGGAGAGGCTGTTCTTTGACTTCACACAAGCTGTCCAGGTGTTATCAGCTGGTGTTTCCAGCATTGTTTCTCCGAACTTGGAAGGCAGCTTCCTTGAAAATTCTATAAAAAAGGAAAGCAGCTGGGAAGGGCCTTCTACTGGAGCACAGCTGGTGATGTGTCCATCTGCGCCTGATGCTAGCACATCTGTGGGATGTGGAGAGAATGGAGCATGTGCATCGTCCTGCTACTGGCCCTCCTTCCTGAGAGTTCCAGCCTGCACTGTGTGATAGTTATGTGATCTTTGTTTATCCTCCTTGATTTCTAAAATCAATTGAAAGGGGCAAGCATCCTCAAACATGGGGCAACAAAGTAAAAGCCATAAAACAGATGACTCTGAGTGCTGCTGCCCCTCCTTTTCTTTTTGTGAGTTTCTGTGTGTGAGGGTGTTTAGTGTTTGACTCTGATAGCCACCTCCATT
>NW_007730808.1:121571-122608 GCF_000696425.1 Galeopterus variegatus | reverse complement strand
ATCCATCACAATACTGCTCTGATGTAGGAAATATAATCTCTATTCACAGATGGAAAAAAAAACTCCCATAGCTTGGAGAGTCTTAGTAACTTCCCTAAGATCACATACTAGTAAACTGAGGAGCTGGATGACCATCAAGGTCCATCTGACTCCAGAGTCTGGCTCTAAACACTTCAGCATGCTGCTGTTCTATATAATGCTGAAGAATTGGCTGGGCCATATTAATGGGCATTGTCTTTCAAGTCACCTCTGTGGTCCAACTTTGAGATGCACTGTGGCTGGGAGGTATATTGATGCAGGCAGGTGGGCAGCCAATTTTGCTGACAGGACTGCTCTGTGTCTCTGATGACCCCTTCATCAACAAAGTCCATGCATAGCTGAACGATCCCAGAGACAACTAAATCTACTTAGGAGATATGAAAAGAGCACCAGCTCATTCTGGTCTCCTCTGTAGAGCTAGCTTGATACTTAGCTTCACCAATGTTTTCACCCCCTAGGCTATAAGCCTGATGCCTAACAAAAACCTTTCTGGCAAAAAATCTCCAGGAGGCACCTGCTATTTTTAAATATGGTCTTCCTTTGCTGGCATGATTCCGAAATTTAATTATGGAGCCTGGATTAGTGTAAGGCCATGTTCCATCTGCTGCTGTGCTTAGTTCCTTTTCCCCTCAAGAGAAGATGCTTTCTCCACCTCCCTCTTCAATTTCTATTTGGAGTTGAGCTTGTCAGGAGGCTTAACTGCTATCTGGTGGGTGCCTTTGGGCTGATGTATCACTTCTGATTTCTGCCCGCACTGGCTGCCACCAGCCTTGGGATTTGCTTTCTGCATTTTGTCAGAGCCTTACCCTGCTCACACCTTTTTATAAAGTCCACAGCAGACTTGATTATAACAAAGGTTGGGTAGACCGGTTTTTGAATACTGACAAAAATGCTGCCATTTCTTCTGATCAAAGTCAACTAGAGATCAGCAGCACAATTGAGAAGCTGCAAGCTGGCATCATGCTCAGTCCCCTTAAGCATTCTTGTAAGTCTCCTTA
>NW_007730808.1:118449-120650 GCF_000696425.1 Galeopterus variegatus | reverse complement strand
CATCTTTTTGTATATGTGTGGACTGTTGGGCTTTGTAAAGTGGGGCTCACCTGCAACAGGGCGCCCTTACTGCCTTTAGTAGGACAAAAAATGTCCCCTTCCCCCAAAGACCCAAGTCAAACTCCTGGAACTTGTCAATGTTACCTTATTTGGAAAAAGTGGTCCTTGCAGGTGAGATTGAATTCAGGATTTTGAGATGAGATCACACTGGATTATCTGGGTGGACCCTAAATGCAATTACAAGCATTCCTATAAGGGAGAAGAGAAGGGACAGACGAGGAGGAGGCAATGTGACCACAGAGGCAGAGGTGGAAGTGATGTGACCACCAGTCAGGGAATGTCTATAGCCACCAGAAGGACTATGGCCCCATGGAATCCTTGGTTTCAGGCTTCTGAAACAAAGCACTCCTGTTGTTTAAAGCCACCCAGTTTGTGGTCATTTGTTACAGCAGCCACAGGAAACGGATACTGTCTTCATCAGTGTCAAACAAGTTCTTACTCATATTTCCCCTCCTTTCAAGAGGCTTTACATCCTGTTCACCTGTGTTACAAATTCTTTGCTGGGCATGTGTGTATTCATAGCAGCTGACTGCAAGACACTTTATAGTTTTGAAAGTTCTTTGAGCAAATCTACGAAAGTAAACAAAGTTTATTTACTCAGTGCACTCTTGGGGTTAGATTTCTGAGCTCTGGAGTATACTTGGCCCTAGAGTGATAACCTAGCATAGTTGTTAAGAAGTAGTGTCTTCCCCTCTCTTCTCTGAACATGTCCTCAGTAAACTTTGTTCTTCTCAAAATGTAGTGAAGAAAGTAAACACCAGGGAGTAGTTAAGAAGAAGGTTCTTGAATAAGAATGGTTGGGTCTAAATCTTGCCTCCCTTTCTTATTAGCTGTGTGATTTCCAGCAAGTTACATAACCTCTCTGTGTCTCAGTTTTTTTATCTGTGGAGTGCGGATAATAATACCTACCTCATAGGGCTTTTGTGATGTTTAAGTGACTTAGTTTATGTGACACACTTCTTCACATAGGAGGAGACCCTAAAGAATATAGTAAACCCCAGACAATGAGAAGTTATTATTTTTATGAATATGGTGCCTGGCACCAGTGGTGGACAAAGAAATTGTAGATGCTGCTGTATTCCAGATGAGGAAACCCAAGCTCAGAAGGGTGAAATAATGTGTTAGTGAACAGCAGAGCAGGGAGCACACAGATCACAAACAAGGCTGCGTGAATTTCTAGAGGAGAAAATCTAGAAAAATGTTGAGTTGGGTGTGATTTTGAAGAAATATACTCTCTAGCTCTCAAGCTACTGTAGTTAGCATCCCAAGTCTGCCTTTAGATTTCTTGTTTCAGCTCTTTCTCACCTTCCCCTGAAATTTAACCCGGCTTGTGTCCCTTCTTCTAGTGCTCTATTTTCCTCAGGGGGGCAGCTGTTTTCTTTGAGACATGTCAAAGGGGCTAATGAGTATTAATGTGGTGTTATGTGTTAATATTAGTTCTTCCAAGTAAAATGCTTGCATTTTGACAAGAATGTTGAGTTTATCATGCCTGAACATTGTTCAGGTTTGTGGAGTAATGAATAAATCTCACTCCTTTCTTTTGTCTTCAAAAGCAAATCCAAGTGAATCAGACAAACTATCACCTTTTTCCCCCATAAACTGTGCTACATAACATGAACTTTCAGGCCTGAAGGCACAAGAGCTTCCTAACACCTTGCTTCAGAATACAACAGACTTATCCAACCAGTCACTGGCGTTGCAGCCCTGCAAGGACAAATATTTTTGTTCTTTTAATCTCATGGCAGAAAACAGACTAGAATATATATTCTCAGCAAGAGGCCGATCTCCCAAATAGAACCCGCAGAGGGCTGAGCCTTCCTTTCTTTATCTGTAAATTGTGGAAGTAGAATTAGATAGCTTGTAAATGTCTCTTCCCTCCCTCTTAATATTCAGTACAATTCACTTATGAAGACATTACGTCTAACTTGCCCACATCCATGCCGAGTTATGGCAGAGCTGGGACTAGAATCTAGGATTCTTGACCTTCTCAGTGCAGTTTCTATTTACTCCACACTGTCCTGACCTTCCCACTGCACCCATTTTGATGGTAGAATGAAAGTCAGTGGCATTACCTGGAAACGATATATTCAAAGATGCCATGTACTATTTATAATGCTTATCGGAAGTGTATGATGTTTTGC
>NW_007730808.1:117513-118099 GCF_000696425.1 Galeopterus variegatus | reverse complement strand
GATATATTCAAAGATGCCATGTACTATTTATAATGCTTATCGGAAGTGTATGATGTTTTGCCCAGAGATAGACCTGATCATTAGACTGATGTAAACAACTGTCCACTTGGGAGAAGTTTAATTACTGACTCCAGATGTCAGGAGAAGCTGGTTCCAGGACTCCAGCAACGCAGTGCTCTCTCTGCTAGCAGGTTTCTTCCACCCCACAATCATACTTGCACACTGGCCATCTCACATCTCAGCAATAAAAACAGGTGCTCGGGACACTTACAAATAAAGAGAAAGTGGTTGACGATCAAATATGCAGGGGTTCCTGGGCCATATGATGCTTCTCAGATTTTCTCTCTCTTTTTTCTGGTTTCTGGGAGGGTTCTAATTAACCCTCCTTTTTGAAACATTTCCAGAAGAAATTGTAATGTTTTGGCACATTGCTCTATATGGCTCCATCTTTTGGTAACATACCTGTTTACTTATTTTTCTTTCAAAAGAAGTAATTGTGGCAAAACTCAGTGACTCTTTCACTCAACTGCTAGACATGTAATATGACTTCAGCATGGCAGAGGTATTCATTGGTCTATAAGGTGTG
>NW_007730808.1:114791-116121 GCF_000696425.1 Galeopterus variegatus | reverse complement strand
CAAAAAAGCAAATAGCATTTAGTTATATAAAAGATGCTCGCTCTCACCCACAATAAGAGAAATTCACATTAAAACTATATAAAGAGATACCATTATTGACCATAAACCCTTTTGGGAAAGCTATGGAAAAACTGTTTTTTTCATTTATTGCTGCTAGGAATTCAATATAGTATAAGCACTACGTAGAAGACTTTGGCAATAGTTAGTGAAATTACACATTATTTATTTTTTGACTCAGAAATTCTACTTTTAGGAAGTGAGGTGATTGCTGAGGGTGAGAGGGATTTAGTGGCGAGTGGAGGAGGGAGAAGTTGAATATTAAATTTGGCTCCAACATCAACTTCAGCAATGAGGCTGCAGTTCACACCACTAACCTCCTTCTTCTCAATTTCCCCTTAGAAAGAGAAGTTCATGGAACCATGGAGCAGCTGGTTCTCCAAAACTTGCGTGGAGAAGTAGTTCTGTTCTGCACAAGGGGTGGCCTTTTGTTCCCCTATCTTTATTTTTCTTCTTATTTGTCACCTCTTATCACATGATGTAATTATTTATCATCTTCTCCCCTCCAGAATGTAAGTTCCATGAGAGCAGGGGCCTGCCTCCTCCCTCCCTTACAACACTGCTGAGATAGTGCCTGGCTCATAATAGGTGTCAGTAACATATTTACTGAATGAACAGAAAAAATGCTTTAATAAATGAGCAAGACTGAGCCAGTGACCCTTTGTTTTTCATGGGGTGTATCTACATATTATGCAATACTTATAAGACTCAATAAATATTTGCAGAATTAAATACTATGTATATAAGTTTTAACCATCTATAGAAATTTAAAATTACTTATAATTTCATAACTAAGACATGAATAAAATTTCCTTATAAAAATTAACACCTTAATAGATAAGGCAAAAATTGTTCTTGTTCACTGCCATTTCCTTTCCATATACGCTTCTGGTTTGCTGTGTATCATTCTAGACCTATTAGCTATATCTGCATTCAAACAGCATCTCTAACTGTATCTTTGTATCATTGCAATCAGTGATAATCTGCTCATTCTTACTGAACGCATAACGCCATGGTGAGTGTATTTGTGTGCATATAATGTATCAGCAAGCACACCATTTTGCAACTTTGATATATTTTCATTCAAAATATATCTTGGTGCTGGTTCTATGGGTGTTCCTGATTTCTAAAAACTATTGCATACAATCCCATAATTTGGATATGACATAGCTTAATTAATAATTTTCCTAGTAATGGATAATTAGATTGTCTCTAATATTTTATACTACTGGCAATGCTATAATAAATGTTTTTATACATCTCTTCTTTTGGA
>NW_007730808.1:92788-114172 GCF_000696425.1 Galeopterus variegatus | reverse complement strand
CTAATATTTTATACTACTGGCAATGCTATAATAAATGTTTTTATACATCTCTTCTTTTGGATGTGGATATGACCATTTAAAATTCTGATTGATACTGCGAAATTTCTCTCCAAGGTGTCTGTGCAAATTACGATCACACCTGCAATGAGTGGCAGTACCTATTTCCCCACATCCTCACTAAAACTTGATATTATCACACTTTTGGCCCATCTGATGAGTAAGAAATGTATTTGTCATTGTTTCAATTTGTATTTCCCTGATTACAAGTGAGATTGAACATATTTTTATATTTTTGTTAACTATTTATAGTTTCTCTACTATGAATGATCTCTTTTTATTTTTGCCCATTTTTCTATTATTTGTTTATATTATTGATTTATAGGAGTCCTTTGTATAGCCTTAGACATTAACCTCCTAACTGTTACATATACAGTAAATATTTTCCCCAATTTATGTGCCTCTTTAAATCTTGTTCATTTTGTGTTTTGTCATGCAGAAGTTTTAAATTTTGATCTAGTCAGATAATCTTTTCCTTTTCTTAAAAGGCTTTTGCTTTTTTGTAGCTTAGTTAAGAAAGTTTTCCAACCTTAAGGACTTAAAATATTTACCTATACTTTCTGTTATTGTTATCATAAATTTGTTTTTTACATTTAGGTCTTTAATCCACGTGAAGATTTTCTACCAAATTTTCACCTTTAGTTCACTGATTTCGTGTAGCTGTCTTCACACTTGCATATATGAGTATCTCCCTTTAAACAACAGGCAGGCTTCTAAGCAGATATGCTCAAATTACTTTATGTCAATCAAATAACTTTTAAAATGATGCACAAGAATGCAGGTGGCTCATTTTCTGTCATGTGAAGATATTTTATAAAGAACCCCAACTCCTAATGTCTTTTGCATAAATTCCTATCTGCCAATGCCATAGTCAGTTTCTTTTCAGTGAGGTCTGAAAGCCTTTAATAAATGTTTGCTGACTCAATTTGGATGTGTGGTGTTTCAGGCAGATTTAAATCATTGGCCCTTTTGTTTTTCTTTCTTTCTCTTTCTTTTTTTTTTTTTCTGCTCTCTTCTACCCAGTTCAAATATTTCATTAATTAAAAACTAAGGCTTGCCTTTCAGGGAGGCAAAAATCATACACTGTAGGATCTCAGGGACAGCACTCAGGATCGCGCTGTTTCCCGACACGGGTGCTCCAGACCCGCCGCCATTTTCCCTCGGGGCATGTATTCTAATGCCATTGACTGCTCATCATTTCTGCTTCAAAATGCTGTGTCTGCATTTTAAATAAAGGAATTTTAATAAAGGAATTCGTTTAATGGAAGAAGACACGTTGTGTTACCCAACCTGAGGTGCGGTTAAGGTGTGCATTATCCTGAGAGTGTGAATTTATCAAATTGAGTTCTTACTGAGGTGTTACTGTTCCCTTGCTGAAAACAGATGTGATCTGGATGTAGAACAAAACAATGACAACCTGAAAGGAGGGGAGGCCTTGGTGAAGGGGCCACAGACTTGGTCTCCTCATCTTTAAAATGGGGATAATTATAGTATCTACCTCATAGGTTCATCATGAGGTTTAAGTTAAGATAGTGCTTGCCCAGCACTTAGCACAGTGCCTGGAACACAATTTAACTATTAAATAAAAGTTAGCTACTATCATATTTAAGAATTGTGGCAGATATCTTTTGTACGTGAGTCCCTCCATCTGTGTAGCTCTGACTAGATGGGGCACAGATGACCTAGGCCTGGCTCGAGTACTCCATTTTCTTGGACACACTTGGGTCAAGGATCGGTCAAAATTAGTCTAATGAGCACCAGCCCTAGGAGTTTAGCTGGAATTACTGGGAAGGAGGCACTGTTTTTGCCTGGCAATGTTAATTTGGTAGAATGAAATCCTGGAGCTGCTGGCATGCCCTTCCTTTATAATAAGCCAACACAGAAGGAAGCAGAGCTGAGAGACAGATTCCTGTTGTCACTGTATGAGTCCTGGCTCCATGCCTGAAGCAATAAATCCCTGGGCTTCTTTGTACCAGGAGACCATAAATTTCCTCTTTAGATTAAGCCAGACTAAGTTGAGTTTTTATAACAGTAAGTATTAAAGTTGCTGTCCTTTGTTCACATGAGAGCTTAGGTAAACAGATTTGAAGCAGGCATAGACCCTTTTAACCACATCCGTATGCAAAGTCCCTGGCAAAAGCAAGTTTTGAGTCCTTCCAGCCAGGGTGCCTGCTGTGCTTCTGGGGGTGAGGGGTGGGGGATCTGTTGGGAAAGAGGGAGTTAAATAAAACTGGACTCTTGTAGCTCTCTAATATCTGCTGTTTAAAATTTAGAACATAAGAATTCTGCTTGGCAGTGAAATCACAAAAGTAGAAACAGCAGGGATTTTCTTAAAGTACAGTTTTGTGTAGTTTCCAATTAATTCACCGCCTACCCACCCACTGTCCATTTGGAAATGCTTTTATTAACATATAGCACCCTAGGACTTCTTGAAGGTGTCAGGGCTTGAAAATAATTAATGAGAAAAGGAAAAAAATTGAAAAGGAATGAGGGGCAACCCCCCTTGAGACACACACAGAAACACACAAGCTTAATTTAAAGTACCTGCACAGTGGGTTAGCATGGGACACCTAGGGTGCATTAATACATTTCAGAAAGCAGGTGTCTTTAAACTGAAGGCTCAGAAGTTAGCTTCTCGCTAGACTCCTTTAGTACACCATAGTAATCTCAAACCTTTGAAAAAAATATGAATTGATGCCTTCATGTTGCTCTTAAGAATAAATTTTGGGTTTGGGACAGATAGTTTTAATGACAAGCGCTTTTGTGGTAACAGATCCCAAATGCTCTGAAACTTCATTTACATCTCTTCCTCTGCATCCTTGTCCTTATGGCTACATGGTGATTTCTGTATGTTAGATGTGCAGTGTTTTTCCAGGTGTGTGTGTGTGTGTGTGTGTGTGTGTGTGTGACTGAGGAAGAAATTTCTCTTATTTCTTCCTGTGCATTCTTCCTCTGCATCCTTGTCCTTATGGCTACATGGTGATTTCTGTATGTTAGATGTGCAGTGCTTTTCCAGGTGTGTGTGTGTGTGTGTGTGTGTGTGAGTGTGTGTGAGACTGAGGAAGAAATTTCTCATTTCTTCCTGTGCATCCCATTAGATTAGTAAGAATCATCTCCTCTCTCTTTCATTAATGTTCTGTGAATGCCATGCCATATTGTAGTTATCTTTGATAGTCACCAGGTTTTAAATACTTTTGAGCAAAATTGCCCCTGGACTGTGTGCTCTATGAAGGTAGGGCCTTTATCTGTCTTGTTTAATCTTGAGTCTCTAGTCCTTGATACAGTGCCCAAATCAGAGAAAGGCATTGGTAAGCAGGAGAGACATTGTTTGTTGATGCTAGTTCTCATCCCAGCCCTTCTAAGTTCTCCCCCTGTATTACAGGCTGGACTCCCTTGTCTGCAGTTTCTAATAGATTCCATCAATGAGAGATCCTCATGTGAAATTTAGAAAGTAGAAGAGAAGAGAAGCCACAGTTCCTCTGGTGACATCTGTCAGCAGGTATGTGAGCCCTGAAGATGGCAGGAGTGACATTTTGCTCATGACTTTTGAGCACCCTCTTGGGAATCCCGTGCTTTGGTGCTGTAAGTAGCTGAGACTTCTGGCAATGGCTTTCCTGTGGTCTCTGTACTTCTAGATTTCCTAAAAGCAGTCTTTCCACCCTTTGCCCTTACAGACTTCCAACAGTCATACAAGACTCTATTTTTCTATAGTAAGGCTATTCCTACTCTAAATGCATATAATGATTATTCTTTGCCTGAATTAAACTCGGATTGGTAAAATAAGATGACTGGTGATTGCTTGACCAGAAAATTTGCAGCGTGTAATAATTTTTAATTTCCTGATTTGAATTATGCATGTTGG
This sequence comes from Galeopterus variegatus, assembly GCF_000696425.1. Classification (NCBI taxonomy): domain Eukaryota; kingdom Metazoa; phylum Chordata; class Mammalia; order Dermoptera; family Cynocephalidae; genus Galeopterus; species Galeopterus variegatus. The sequence continues at coordinate 110,253 of NW_007730808.1, read as the reverse complement.
AAAGTATGTTATATTATTAGTGAGTGTGCTTAGTGGACAGGCCAGAGTCCCCATCTCAGACTGGCTTTGTTGTATACCTTTGGTGGTCTCATATGCATAGCTCTTACACATATACTCATAGCTCTTACAAAGAGATGAAACTTTGTTGCTTGGTAAGAAATGGTCCTCAACTGAAAAGCAATAGCTCCTGCCTAAAAATGGGAGTGAAAGGAAAGTCACAAGTTGCAAAAAATGAGAGCTCTGTATTGTTCAGTTTTGACAGTAGAGCAAACAATATCAAAATCTCAGTGGCTCACAACAATAAACGTTTATTTTCTGGTTTGCAGTTCTGCAGGTCAGCTGTGACTTTGTTGGGCTCAACTGGGAATTGGCTGGGCTTGGCTTCAAGTTGTGAGATGGGTTCAGATCATACCCACATGTTTCCTCATTCTCCCTGGACTAGCAGCCCTCGGAGGCAGGTTCTTATGGCAAATCATAGGAGTACTATAGGGCAAGGCAAACAGGCAGGACATTTAAAGCTGCTGTTCATATCATGTCTGCTAACATTCCATTGGCTAAAGTAAGCCACATGACCAGCCACATGATCACAAAACAGGGTAATCTACTCTATCCACATTTGGAGGTATTGCAAAGTGACCTAGAAAAAGGATGTGGACATATAATTCTAATATAGGGAAAGGGGTTAAGAACTGGGAACAATGCTTTGATCTACCACCGACTTCTAGTAGAAACAGAAAACTTTTTGGATAAATTATAGTAGAATGATCACTCAGGTAATGGCTTCTCTGTGTAATGTGGACCCAATCATCTAATAAGGAGAAGAAGGAACAAGTAACTCATGAAACTCTTTCTGGGTAAAAGACACTTGTCAAGTGTGATAAAACACTGCTGTGAAAGTGGGTGTGTAAGGAGAATCCTAGAAAATTCTCAATAAAAATGCAGTTTGGAAGGACTCCAGAAGCCAGTATTCTACTCATCTCTGTATTTCAAGTGGCTAGACCGTAATGTATACTAGATAAATATATCTTAGGAAGTAAATTACCAAATTGTAGTGGTTGACCAGTAGGCTGTGTTAGGAAGGGTTCTGATACCAAGGACAGACTTGTGATTGATCAGTGATGTCTGCTTAGAGAGCAGTGTGAAGGAGGGACATGCATTTACTATATCCATATTACTATACTTTTCCTTAGATCCTTAGATCAGTGGATCCCTTTCAACTTTATAACTCTATGACTGAGATTCCTTGAAGGGAAAGACTCATTCATCTGTGGATACCCCGGCAGAACCTAACATTAAGAGGAAACAGTTTCTTAATGCCATTAGGGGTTCAGCACATGCTCTTTGCGGTCAGATAGGGCTTGATTCAGTTTTTACTAGTCACTTAGAACCCCACTCATATCCCCTCATGCTTTCCATTTCCTTGCACCTTATAGGATGCTGAATTAAAGGAGATAGTGCATGCAGATCTCTTACCACAGTGCTTGGCACATCAAAAAAATACATGCTATACTATTGATAATTTTTGTGAATTTATTTAATTTTTTTTGGCAGTTTCTTTTTTAAAAAAATTATTTATTGAAACATGTTGATTTTTCATATTTATGGGGTACAGTTTATTTCAATATATGTATACAATATGTGTTGATCTATTCAGGGTAATTAACTTATTCCTCAATGGAAAACTTAATCATTTCTTGGTGATGTGCACATTTAAGTTCCTCTGTTCTAGATAATTGGTTACATGCAGTAAAATATTATTGATTATAGAAGTCTGGGTCAACTGTACATCAATGGGGCATATTTTTCCTGTCTCGCTGTACTTCTGTGTCCATTATTCAGCCTTTCACTCTCCTTCTTCCCCACTACCCTTTCCTGTCTCTAGTAACCATAGTTCTTCTTTATCTTTTTAACAGTTCAACTTATTATTATTTGTTTTTGTTTGTTTGCTTGTTTTGTTTTATTCTCTTTTTTTTTAGCTCCCACATGAGAGTGAGAACATGAGGGATTTCTCTTTCTGTACCTGGCTTATTTCACTTAACATACTTTTCTTTAAGCTCACCCACATTGCTGTGAATGGTAGAATTTCATTCTTTTTTATGGCCAAGTAGAATTCCATTGTGTACATATATCACATTTTCTCTAGCCAGTCATCCGTTGATGGACATTTATATTGGCTCCATATGTTGGCTATTGTGAACAGACCTGCGATAAAGATGGGGTGCAGATATCCCTTCGATGTGATGTTTTCCATTCCTTGGGTACCTACCCAGTAGTGAGATTGCTGGGTCATATGGTAGTTCTATCTATAGTTGTTTGAGAAACCTCTGTACTGCTTTCCATAATGGCTATGCTAATTTACAATCCTGGCTATAATATATAAGGTATCCCCTTTCTCTGCATTCATGCCAGAATTTGTTATTTTCTATATTTTTGAAAATAGCCAGTCTTACAGGGGTGAGATGGTATCTCACTGTGGTTTTAATTTGCATTTTCCTGATGATTAATGATATTGAACACTTTTTCATATACCTCCTAGCCATTGTATGTCTTCTTTTGAGAAATGTCTGTTGAGCTCCCTTGCCCATTTTTAAATTGAGTTATTAGGTTTTTTACTGTTGAGTCGTTTGTGTTCCTTGTATGTTCTGGAAATTAGCCTCTTTTTGGATACTTAGTTTGTAAATATTTTCTCCCACTCTGAAGGTTTTCTTTTTCCTTTGTTGATTTCTTTTGCTGTGCAGCAGCTTTTTAGTTTGATATAATCCTATTTGTTTATTTTTACTTTTGCTGCTTGTGCTTTTGAAATCTTATTCATAAAGTCTTTGCCTGGTTCTATGTCCAGGAGTGTTTCCCCTGTGTTTTCCTTTAGAAGTTTTATAGTTTCAGGTCTTCTAGTTAAGTCTTTAATCCATTTTGAGTTGATTTTTGTATATGGTGAGAGGTACAGGTATAGTTTCATTCTTTTGCATGTGGATATCCAGTTTTTGCAGCACTACTTATTGAAGAAGCTGTCTTTTTGCCAATGTATGTTTTTAGAACCTTTATTGAAGATCAATAGGCTGTAAGTAGGTGGGCTTATTTCTGGGCTTTCTAGTCTTTTCCATTTGTTCAAGTGTCTATTCGTATGCTAGTACCATGCTGTTTTGGTTACTATAGCTTTGTAGTATAATTTGAAGTCAGGTAGTATAACACCTCTGGCTTCACTCTTTTTGCTCAGGATTGCTTTGGCTATTCGAGGTCTTTTGTTGTTCCATATGAATGTTAGGATTGTTTTTTCTATTTCTGTGAAGAATGTCCTTGGTATTTTGATGGGGATTGTGTTGAATATGTAGATCGCTTTGGGTAATATGGAAATGTTCAAAACATTAATTCTACCAATCCATAAGCATGGAATATATTTCTATTGTGTGTGTGTGTGTGTGTGTGTGTGTGTGTGTGTTCTTTAATTTCTTTCATCAGTGTTTTGTAGTTTTCATTGTAGAGATCTTTCACTTCCTTGGTTAGATTTACTCCTAGGTATTTTATTTTATTTTATTTTTTGTAGCTATTATAAATGGGATTGCTTTCTTGATTTTCTTTTCTGCTAGTTAGTTTTTTTTGTGTATAGAAATTCTGGTGACTTTTGCATTTTGATTTTATATCCTGAAACTTTACTGAATATATCAGCTCTAAGTTGGTTTTTTTTTGGTGGAGTCTTTAGGTTCTTCTATTTGACTTCATCTTTTCCAATTTGGGTGTCATTTGTTTCTTTCTCTTGCCTGATTGCTCTTACAGGAACTTCTAGCACTATGTTAAATAGGAGAGGTGAGAGTGGGAATCCTTGTCTTGTTCCCATTATTAGAGGAAAAGCTTTCAATTGCCCCCCATTCAGGATAATGTTAGCTGTGGGTTTGTCATATTTGGCTTCTATTGTGATGAGATACTTTCCCTCTATACCTAATTTGTTTAGAGTTTTTATCATAGAGGGATGTTAAATTTTATCAAATGCTTTTTCTATATCGAGATGATCATATGGTTTTTATCTTTCATTTTGGTGATGTAGTGTATCATACTTATTGTTTTGCATATTCTTGCATCCCTGGGATGAATCCCACTTGATCATGGTGTATAATCTTTCTGATGTGTTATTGGCTTCTCTCTGCTAGCACTTTGTTGAAAATTTTTGCATCTAAGTTTATCAAGGATATTGGCCTGTAGTTTTCCCTGTCATGTCATTGTCTGGTTTTGGTATCAGGGTGATGCTGGCCTCATAGAATGATTTTGGGAGAATACCCTCTGCTTCAATTTGTTGGAATAGTTTGAGAAGAAATGGAATTAAATCTCCTTTAAAAACTGTGGTAGAATTCAGCAGTGAAGTCATCTGGTCCTGGGCTTTTTGTTGTTGGAAGACTGTTGACTACTGATTCAATCTGTTGTTATTGGTCTGTTCAGATTTTCTATTTGTTCTTTGTTCAAGGTTGGTAGGGTGTATGTGTCTAGAAATTTATCTATTTTCTCTAGATTTTTAAGTTTGCTGATGTAGACATGTTCGTAGTAGCATGTAATGATTCTTTGTATTTATGTGGAATCAGTTGTAATGTCTCCATTTCTGATTTTTGATATATGGGTCTATCTTTTCTTAAGTCTAGCTGATGGTTTGTTAATTTCATTTGTCTTCTAAAAACAAACATCTTTTTGTTTCATTGATATTTTGTATGTTTTTTTTGGTCTCTTTTTCATTTTGTTTTGCTCTGATATATATTATTGATTTTCATCTACTAATTTTGGGGATGAATTGCTCTTGCTTTTCTTGTACTTTGAGGTGTAATGTTAGGTTGTTTATTCAGGATATTTCAACTTTAAAAAAATTATTAATTTATTTTTTAAACTGAAACATAATTGATTTACATATTTGTGGGGTACAGAGTTGACTAGCAGCATCTGTGTACAATATGTGATGATCAAATCAGGATTATTAGTATATTCATCATTACAAAACATAATTATTCTTTGCGTCCTTACCCAATTTTTCCCTAACCCCCCTCAACCACCCCTTTCCTATCTCTAGTAACCATATTTCTGTTCTCTCCTGGAAGTTCAGTGTATTATTGTGGTGGTTGTTTGTTTGTTTCTTTTATTCTTTCTTTTGTTCTTTCTTCCATTCTTTGTATGTTTATGTTTTTATCTCCTACTTTTAAGTGAGGATATGTGCTATTTCTCTTTCTGTAACTGCCTTATTTCACTTAGCATAGTTTTCTGCAAGCTTATCTATGTTGCTGTGAATGGCAGAATTTCATTCTTCTTTATAGCAGAGTGGTATTCCATTGTGTGTGTGTGTGTGTGTGTGTGTGTGTGTATACATTTTCCTTATCCATTCATCTGTTGGTGCACATTTAGGTTGGCCATATTTTGGCTATTGTAAATAGAGCTGTGATAAACACAAGAGTACAAGTATCCCTTCAACATGATGACCTCCATTCCTTTAGGTATATATCCAGTAGTGGGATGGCTGGATCATATGGTAGTTTTGTTGGTATTTGTTTGAGAAAACTCCATACTCTTTTCCATAATGGCTGTAGAAATTTACAGTTCCACCAGAAGTGTAGAAGTGTTCACCCTTCTTCATATCTTCACCAGCAATTGTTATTCTCTGTCTTTTTGCTAACAGCCAGTGTAACTGTGGTGAGACGATATCTCAATGTGATTTTGATTTGCATTTTTCTGATGATTAGTGATGTTGAGCATTTTATCATATACCTGTTGGCCATTTGTATGTCTTCCTTTGAGAAATGTCTATTCAACTCCTTTGTTCATTTTTAAATTGGATTATCAGGCTGGCCAATTAGCTCAGTTGATTAGAGTACAGCCTTATAACACCAAGGTCATGGGTTCAGATCCCTGTACCAGCCAGCTGCCAAAAAAAAAAAAGTCAGCTTTCTGATGTAAACACTTAATTGCAATGATCTTCCCTCTTAGTACTGGTTTTGCAGTTTCCTATCAGTTTTGGTAAGTTGTGATTGTATTTTTATTTGTTTCAAGGAATTTTTAAATTTCCTGCTTTATTTCTTCTTTGAGCCATTGGTAGCTCAGGAGCCTGTTGTTTAATTTCCTTGTATTTGTATAGTTTCCAAAATTTTGTTTGTTGTTAATTTCTAGTTTTATTCAATTGTGGTCTGAAAATATACTTGATATGATCTTATTCTTTTAAAATTTGTTGAGACTTGATTTGTGGCCTAACATGTAGTTCATCCTGGAGAATGACACAAGTACTAATGAGAAAAATGTATGTTCTGTAGTTTTTGGATGAAATGTTCTATAAATGTCTGTTAAGTCCATTTGATCTAAGGTGTTGTTTGAATCCAACATTTCTCTGATATCTTTTCGTCTAGATGACCTGTCCAATGCTAAGAGAGGAAGGTTAAAGTCCTCAACAATTATTGTGTTGGGGTCATTCTCTCCCTTTTTATCTAATAACAATTGATGTATATATGTAGGTGCTACAATGTTGCATGTATATATATTTATGATTGTTGTATGTTCTTGCTGCATTGATCCTTTTGTCATTATATAATGTCCTTCTTTGACTCTTTCCTTATACTTATTGGTTTAAAGTCTATTTTATCTGATATAAGTATGGGAACTTCTGCGAATTTTTGGTTTCCATTTGCATGGAATATTTTTTCCATCCCTTCACTATTAGTCTATATGTGTCTTTATGGTGAAATAAATTTCTTGCAGGCAGCACATAGTTGGGTATAGTTTTTTAAACCATTCATCCAGTCTATATTTTTTAAGTAGGGAATTTAATCCATTTACAATCAAGGTTGTTACTGAAAGGTATGGCAATATTGCTGCCATTTTATTAAATGTTTTATGGTTGTTTTGTATTTCTTTTGTTCCTTTCTTTCTCTTTAATTGTTTGTCTTTGCTATATGGTGTTTTTTTGTAGTGATAAAACACATTTTATTTCTCTTTTTCATTTGTGTATCTGTCCTACTAGTGGTTTTTATTGTTTCTCATATATTCATAACGATAGTTATCAGTCTTTTGATTCTAGATATAGGACTCCCTTGAGGATCTCTTGTAGGGCCAATCTTGTGGTGATGAATTTTATTTGTCTGAAAAAGATATTATTTATTCTTCATTTCGGAAGGGTAGCTTTTCTGGGTATAGTATTCCTGGTTGGCAGGGTTTTTTTTTTTTTCTTTTTTCTTTTAGGACTTTGAATATATCATCTCACTCTCTTCTGGTCTGTAGGGTTTCTGTTGAGAATTCTGTTGTTAGTCTGATTGGGATTCCCTTCTAGGTGATTTGACTCTTTTCTCTTGATGTTTTTAGAATTCTTTCTTTGTCTTTTACTTTTGACAAAGTAATTTGACTATAACATGTTTTTGGAGGTTCTTTTTGAATTGAATCTGTTTGGGGATCTTTGAGCTTCCTGGATCTGGGGAACTGTATCTTCTTTCATTAAGTAGGGTTTCAATCTCTTCCTTTCTCTTCTCCTTATAGTACACCTATATGGATGTTTGTATGCTTAATGTTTTCAGATAGATCTTATAGGCTATCTTCATTTTTTAAAAAATTATTGTTTCTTTTTTTGGTCCAACTGGGTTAATTAAAAAGCTTGTTTTCTAGTTCAGAAATTCTTTCTTCTGCTTGTTCAAGCCTGTTGCTTAAGCTCTTGGTTGTATTTGTTATTTTGTTGAGTGAATTCTTCAATTCTAGGATTTCTGCTTGGTTCTTTTTTTATAGTTTCTATCTCCTTGTTGAATTTCTCATACATGTCCTGGGTTGTTTTGTTTTGTTTTTTGTAGTTTTTTTAACTTCATTGTGATTATTGTGATTTCTATATATTTTTTCCTAGCATCATGTTGAGCTTCCTTAAGATTGCTGTTAGGAATTCTTCTTCAGACATTTCACTGGTTTCCTGTTGCTTGGGGCCTGGGGTTGGAGAATTATTGTCTTCTTTGGGGGGAGTCATGTTTCTCTGTTTTTTCATGCATCTTGTATGTTTGTGTTGATTTCTGGGCATTGGGTAGGGTTGTTGCTTCTTTTAATTTTTGGAGTAGATTTTGCAGGAAGATGCTCTTATCTGTAGAAGTGTTCTATTTGATAGTTAATTGGGCAAAATGGTTTTGGTTTTGGGTGAGCATAGTGGTAGGTCTGGCTTGCTTCCCACACCCTCTCCACTGGTATGAAGGCAGGCCTCCGAGCTCCTAGGGAGGAAGGGCATGGATCCAGGTGATTGGTACATTCTCTCCTCACTGTCCATTGGAGCAAGGGGGAATGTTGAGTCATCTGGGGTTCTGAGCTCCTGGGGGAAGGAAGGCATGGATCCAGGTGGCTGGTTTGCTTCCCCCATGCTGTCCACTGGGGGCATGGGCCTGGGTTGGCAGGACTCTGAGCTCCCATGGCTCAGACCCCAAAATGACAATGTCCAGTGGGAGTCCAGGGCTGAGGGAGTGGGGAGAACTTGTTGTGTACTATCCCTCTGGAAAAATACAGTTGTGTGGGTGCTTAGCAGGTCCTCACACTGTGCTCATTGCCCACAAGTTTACTTTGCAGCCACCTGTGATGTGAGCACTGGCTGCTGACCCCTCCCACTTGCCTTGTCCCAGCAGTGTAGAGTCTTTCCAGTCTCCATGTTGGTGTTGGTTGAGTACTTCCTCTGTCTTTCTATGTTGCCATCTCAAGTTTCAGATCTTGGTGGGTGGGGGGTTCCCAACTGTTTTGCTGGATTCCATCATTTTCTACTACATACTCTACAGGTGGCTATCTACTTGTTGCTTTGGATGTTTTTGCATTAGAGGTGAGAGCTGGCTGCCTCTAGTCAGACATCTTGCCAAAAAAAAAATGTTTTATGAATTTAACTGTAGTTATTTATTGCTGGAAAGTTTAAATGGATATACAGATTTATTGAAGAGTGGGAAGAATAGAAAAGTACTACTGCCTAATAAGATTGCAGATCTTCAAAGGCTGGTAGTAGTTCTTGGCCTTTGCACTGGAGTCTCTGATAACAGTTATTCACAGTGCTAAAACAAAAAATAAAACAAAATCAAAACAGAACAAGGTATTCTTTGGAATGCCAGTTTAGCCTGGGAACTAAGAACATCACTATGGTATCTTTTTTTACCCTCTTCTCTGGTTCTTTATTTTTTTCCCCCGTCTCATCCCACTTGAATTTGGCTTAAAAAACAGAAGTGGAGAAATTCTCCCTAAAGTAATCAAACATGCCAATTAGAAAGAAATGACTGCCAGGTCCTAGGAGCTTGGTGGCGATTTATAAGCACCCATTGTATCAAGGCACATGTGTTGTCATTGGAAGCCTGGAATCCTCAGAGAAGGCTAGTTTGATGTGTTATTCTATTCATATGAATGAATGCCTGGCCTGCTGAGTCTGATTTTCCTCTGCAGTCACCCAAGAAGAGAAAAGCACAGAAAGCTAAGTGCCTACCATGCTGATTTTAGCCAAATGTTTGCAGTTTGGTTTCTGTTAATGGGAAGCCAGTTGCAGCAGGAAGGGAACTACTCAAGAATTCTCTTGTTGTGAAGTATGCTGCTTGGTGAAGTGGAGGAGAACTGGATCCTGATAGACTTGAGTTCAAATTTTGGGTCCACAAGTCAACAGCTATGTGGCACTGGTTAATTTCTGAAGCATACTGAGCCTCTCTTACCTCCCTGGTGAAATGGAGACAATATTGGCTCTCTCATAAGGTTATTTTAAGTTTTATGTCACTTCTTGCTTATAAACCTCCAGTAGTTTCTCACTGACTTTGAATAAAAGCCCAACTCCTTCTCCTGTTTCTCTGTAGTAAGCCCCCTGCCTAACTCTCTGAAATTATTACTTACCTTTCTCCCTCTAACCCATCATGATCTGAACACCCCAGTCTTTTTTTCTTCCTCCAACATGCCAAACTTATTCCAGTTTATCAAGGCCTTTGTACCTGATGTTCCTTTTGCATGGAGCACTCTTCTCCGAAAGTTTTGCATGCTGCTTTCTTATCAAACATGCCTCAGTGTGATTTACCACCCCCCATCACCATCACCATCACCATCATCACTATCAGTGCCATCATCATCACCTTCAACATCATCACCATCACCATTACCAACCTCATCACCACCATACCGCCGTCACCATTTTCATCATCATCACTGTTATCAACATTGTGAAGTACTGATCGTGTTCCCAGACCTGTTCTTTAGCATGATATATGTACTAACTCATTTAATCTTCACATCAACCCTATGAGGTGGGTTCAATTATTATCTTCATTTTATATAAAAGGAAACTGAGGCAAAGGAAAGTTCAGTAACTTGTGCAATGTCACACAATTTAGAAGGGGCAGAGCTGGGATATGAATCTAAGCAAATACTAGAAACTGGTATTGAATCACCATGCCTCTCTAGCTTCTAAAGCCACCCAGTCACCTTCTCTCATGTTACCCAGCTTAACTTCTTTGCACAGCAATTATTTCGTTTTATTTTTTTTTTTTTGTGACTGGTAAGGGGATCAGAACCCTTGGCTTGGTGTCGCCTGCACCGTGCTCAGCTAGTGAGTGCACTGGCCATCCCTATATAGGACCCGAATCTGCAGCCTCAGCACTCCCAGCGCCGCTGTGCTCCCAGCGCCACACTATCCCAAGTGAGCCATGGGTTCGGCCCAGCAATTATTTCTTATTTTTCTTTTGTTTAATTAATTTGTTGGTTTGCTTATTATGTGTTTACTGACACTTCGTGTAAGCCATGAAAATGAGCTGGATTGTTTACTTCTGTATCTCCAGTGATATGGGTTGAATTAAGTACCCCAAGTTTTATGTATTAGAAGCTTAATCCCCACTGATAGTATTAAGAGGGTGGGAAGTCCTATTATGGTAATTAAAAGATGGGGCCTTGAAGAGGTGATTAGATTGTGAGGATCATGCCATAGTGAATGGATTAATCCATTTGATGGTTTAATGGTAGTTGTGGGTGTGGTTCTGATGGCTTTAAAAGGAGAGCATGTGAGAAGCTTTCTCTCTTTCTTGCTTCTGCCTTTCTTACAGTGTGATGCTCTGTGTTGCTGAAGTTACCACCAAAGAAGGCCTTCACCAGATGTATTTCCTGGACTTTGGACTCCCCAGCCTCTGAAACTGTAGGCAATAAATAATGTTTCTTTACAAATTACCCAGTTTCAGGTATTTTTTTTTTTTTATAAGCAACGGAAATGGACTAAAACACCCAATGACTTGAAAAAAGCCTGACACTTAAATTGAGTTCAATAAATATTGTTTGAATGAATTAATAAATGAATGAATGAATGAATTTTATAAATCTAATACCACCAGGCTTGAGCCTGGCAAATAAACGGCTTCTAATACATGTTGTTTTCACTTACCACCAGGGACTCCATCATGCTTGAAATAACTCCATTTTGATTACTATGGGACCCCCAATTTTTCAGTACCTATATTTTCTCTGTTTCCTTTTTTTTTTGTGGCTTATTAGGATTCTTCATGGCCCTTTCAGCCACTGAATGCACTTTTGGGTTTCTGCTATGGCTTGAATATGTCCCCCAAAGATCATGTGCAACAGTGCTGAGAAGTGGGACCTTTAAGAGTTGATTAGGTCATGAGGGCTCTGCCATCATGAATAAATTAATGTCATTATCATGGGAGTAGATTTGTTATAAAAGTGAGTTAAGCCCTCTCTCACTCTCATCCTTTCTTGTTTTTTTGTCTTCTGCTGTGGGATGACAGAGCACAAAGGCCCTCATCAGATGCTAGTACCATGTTCTTGGACTTTCCAGCCTCCAGAACCATAGTCAAATAAATTTCTGTTTGTTATAAATTACCCATCCATGGTATTCTGTTATAGCAGCTAAAATGGACTAAGACTGTCCCCTTTCTCCTACTCTCAAAGTCGGTAAATTTAATGTTTAGCACATCTTCTGGTTTAGACTAGAGGAATCTAAAGTAGCTCTTAATTAGGAAAAGTTCAGAGACAAGCTCAAATTCCTCTGCATGAATTTTAGTGCCCTGCATAAAGTGACCTGAATTAGAAGATAAAATTTCTTTTTTCTTATGTATTTCAGCTACAGGGGGTTTAGTTAAACATGATCATTACTTCATGGAACATCACTGTCACTGGTCCACACAAGCCCTCTGTCTTTTAAAATTTAATTTATTTAATTCTTTTATCTCTTCTTCCTATTCCCATTTCATTTCTCTCCCCACAGACATTGATTCTAATGTTTTTCATGTATATGCTTTCGTATGTTGTCTTGTAAAATGTGCACTCGTGATTTATAATTTTGTATTGTTAACTTAGGTAAATGGCATTTATGACATATTATTCTGTTCCTGCCTTTTTTTTTTTCAGTGTATGCTATGTTTTAAGATTCATCTATGTGGCTATGTGTGCATATAATCTAGTATTCCCCACTGTTGCGTAAGGCTCTGTGTGTGTACCTACCAGATTCTACTGAGGCTCTCAGGGATAAACCTTTCCAATTTAGGGGCTTCTCACAGTGCCCTGGGTGATTGGAGATTCCTTCATCCTGTCCTTGCAAGAAGTACATTTTTTCTTCTTTTTCTCTGCATGCTTGTTTCTGCTCCATTTCATGTCACCCTAATGTAGCTTTAACAATGCCATGCCCATTCATTGTCCATCATTTCCAGCACCTAGACTATAGGTTGCAACTAAATATTGATAGTATACTCATGTGTTTATTCATTGAACAAGTATTTACTAATTGATGCCAGGGCACCGTCCTAGGAAATGAAGTTTTAGCAGTAAACAAAACAGGCAAGTTCCCGTTCTTATGAAACTCAGATTTTAGAGGGGAGAGACAGACAAATTTTTTTGTATAAGCGGATACACAACTAAATGAATAATGTCTTTTCAGGAAAAACTCCTTTTAAGAGATGAACTTGATACAAGCTCCAAATAATATGAAAAAGTTAGTTGTGCAAACATCTGGTGTCTGAGGGGATCCTTAGCTGGAACACAAAGTACAAGTGCCACTGGTGGGGTACAAGCTTGATCTACTCAAGAAACAGCAAGATCAATATGGCTAGAGCACAGTTGTGGGGAGAGGAGGAGTAGGAAGAGATGAGGCTGGGCCAGGAGAGACAGAGCATGGTGAAGAGGATGGATTTTACTCTAAGTGCAATAGGAAACCTATGGAAGATTTTAAGGAGGCATTATAGAATTTATTATAAGTAGACTATATCCCTGTTCTCTGTTCCTTGAGTAAGTCATGGAGGTGGGGAGGATTCTACTCTGGTTTCTGTTTGGGTATGGGAGGCTCTGTTACTCTAGGCCATCTCTCCCATAGCACAGTTGTCCTTGGCATAGATACTTGACTATTTGTGTCCTGTGTCATGAGACTGTGTTTGGGAGAACTACATCATGCCACATGTCTTTCAAAATCAATGGCCCTGGACTAAGTTGTCTCATATACTTTAGAATCAGGAACCAGCCCCTGAAGCTACCCAGAGTACAATGAAGACAAAGGCAGATGCTCTAGAATCTGAAGCTTCTCTCATCATTAGGGTGTACCACCAGCCTATCAGCAGGTGATGAATCCTGCCTGAGCAGGGCCAAGCCACAGAAGACTCAGGTGGTGATACTAGAGACCTAGTTGTTTATATTATAGTTACCTCAAGCTGAAGTTTCTATTGTTTAGGCAGTTAAGCCAAAGCTTCAAATCTCTAGATTGTCCCACTAAATATTCTAAATATTTCCTTCTGGGCATAACACCCTACTTCTTTTTTTTTTTTTCCTACTGATAACGAATTTATTTTATTGAGTTATAAAGCCAAAGATTCCCTCAAATTTTCCAGTGGCAAATTCATCTTAAAAGCTGATTGATATAATCAAGAATTGCAAAGTAAACAAACAGTTGGGTGACTATGGCTTGTCTTGTTCACCCCTGAGCATGTCAGCAAACAGGGACATTACCTATAGCCAATTAGACCTCAGAGGTGACAAACTTGAAGCCCAGTGTCATTCATTCCCCCTAGGTGTGAGCTAATCAGCACCACACATCATTACATGCCTCCTCCCTGCCAACAATATTCGATTCTCATATACTGCAGATTTCTAATGGGATTGTTGCAGAGACCTTTCAACTCAACAGCAGTTCAAATATACATCAAGAACCTGAGAGAAGAGGCATAATGAATTGCCTTTGCAACATTTTCAGGTTAAGGTTATATATTCATCTGTGACATGGGTTCTCTCAGTTGGTTAAGAACTCATGTCTGTAATCTTTTTGCCCTTCCACTCTGTTCAGATCAATGGAATTTTTAATTAACAGGTAAGTAAAATTGTCATATGCCCTAAATAGATAATCAGTCTGACAATCTCTGTGAAATATTCCTCTACCAAGTTCATCCCTTGAGAACTTATTGGGTAGGTGAGGTTTATCATGGAATGATGTGGTACCTGCCTCATCAGAATATTGGAAATTTCTAGTGGAAAGAGAAAGGGGAGCCCAATGTGTTTTGATTTGTGTTAACCATAAGTATCTGGGGAAAATTATAGCCAAAGTAGGGGACCTAATGCTATCCTACTGGGCTTTCAGTTGGAATAAGAGAGACAGAGATCACTGCGGGAAATTAGTCAAGGCTTAAATCACATCATATCGACAACTTACTAGCAAATGTCATGTGCAAACAGGTTGCCTACGGAGTGCTTTCCAGCCTTTTTCAGTTTATAGAAAATACAGAAAATGACCAGACTATGTAGCAAACAGGGACAGGGATGAGGCAGCTTATGGGTGAGGTGGCCATCCTGGGAGTTCTGGGCTTTTCCATCTTGAACTCAACACTAAGGGCTTCAAAGATAAACATCTTGGCACACTTGTAACCCATCAGAGGTACCTTTGATGGGAAGCTCAGGGGTTTGGATTAACACAACTCAATTTAGTTTGAATCTAATGCATAATTTCAGGAGTGAAGAATTGAGTAATTTGGGGGCATATAAAAAAAGAAAGGAAGAAAACCCACAAGCAAACAAAAACATTTTTTTCTGAAGTGTCTAAAAGATAGCTGACAGGGGTATACCATAATGGTTGAAAGGTTTGACTGTGCACTCAGACGTGAATAAACATCCCAGTTACAACACCTACTAGCTTTGAGACCTTGTGCAAATTACCTAATTTCAATAAGCCTCAGGTTCCTCGTCTTTAAAAAGCCACACCCACCTCAGAGAGATGTTGAGAGAATTAAATAAGATAATGCAAGCACAATACTTAGCACAGCACACAGTCAATAAAGTTCTGCTTTTCTTACATGTGTCATTCTGAACACAATGACCGTGTGGGATTTTTACTTTACAGTTAGGTAAGCGTAGGTCAAGGGAGATGGAAAGTGAAGAAACAAAGCAGCCATGGATCTTGCTCATTTTAGCCCCAACCAAGAAATGAAAGCATGGTGTTAGTTACCTTTCATATTTTGACTATGCTTTCCTGTTCCATGACTATCTTTTTTAAAAAAATTAAAAAAAAATTTTTAACTTCTCAATATACATTGTAGTTGATTTTTATGTCCTTTTACCCGTTCTGCTTCCCCCCCTTTCTTCCCTCCCCCCCACTACATCATATCTGTTCACTTGTTTTAACAAGTATAACACCCTAATTCTACACCTATTTTAAGCCTTAACATTCACCTTTAATTGGGCCCCCAACCACCTTTAAGATTATGTTGCAAGTTGTGCAGATGTGGTGGATTCTCTCCTCACTAGGGTCTTCAAAAATCTGGCCCACTTTTCCTGCTTGTCCCAGATTAGTGACTTAAGCTCCGCACCTCCCTGTCTTCAGGCTTGGAGTAACCAATCCTTCAGTTTATTCTCTGCACCATAACCTCTCAAGTAGTTAATGACTCGTAAACAAGTAATGAGCTCTCAGTGTACATTTAAAGGAGTCCTTGGTGAGTAATCCTTTGTGTTGTGAATAATCACCCAATAATTTATCTCCTTGCTAGTATAGATTTGGGACTTTTTATTAAAGGATGTCCTTGCAGCAGTATTAAGGAGATTAAAAGAGTGTTTTTTTTTAGAAACTATTTGGCTGGGGGAGAGAAATTAAAAGGGTATTCAAGGTGAGTGATGTGATATCATGGAACATATAAAATAGTTTGTGGGGGCAGTTTTTTGTTTACTTAAAAGAGTCAATGTCTTGAGGTAGTATTTTGGGAAAAACACTTGGGGGGTGTATTTTTAAGTAGAAAACTTTACAACGTGCACCCACTCTACATGCAGCCCCCATGTCTGTGAAACAGAAACTTAGGTATGCAAAAGGGTGAGAGCAACCTGCCAGAATACTTCACACGTGAGCACTGACAGGACCTGCTACATAATTTGGGGGGTCCAGTGCAAAATGAAAATGCAGGGCCTCTTGTTCACAAATTAAGAATTTCTAAGCAGTGACAGTGGAGCTTTAGACCAAGCGTGGGCCCTTCTATGAGTAGGGTCTTGAATGAGGCACGTGTCATGAAGTTGGCTCTGAGCACAGAGTTGGTTTTTCTATCAACTTGTGGTAGATTCGGTCATTAGGAAGAGGTTAAAAAAAACCATGGGCTTTGCAATGGGACACATGTGGGTGTTAATCATAAGTATCCACAGTTTAATAATTTTGTGGCCAGTGGCAAGTCACATAACCTCTCTGAGCTTCAATTCCTTCATCTATAAAATGGAGATGTTCCTCTGTAGCTTGCAGTATTCCTGAAAGGATGAGTAATACTTCACTTACAGTGCCAGGAGAGAGTGTTCAATAAATAGTAGCTATTATGATGATTGAACTAGTAAGCTCAAAAGCTGGAACTCTTTAATGACTAGCATGTTTGTTTTCTAGTACCTGTTCCTTCTACAGACCTTATGACATTAATAGACTTCGAGCTTCTTTAAGACAAATTCTAGGAAGACTATAGAGCCCCTGCTATTTATAGCAAGCAGGAATAAAAGAATGAAAAGTTGAACATGAGACTTTCCTCATCTTGAGATGCTTGCAATCTAGTTAATGAGATAAGACAACAATGCAAGTAACTGCACCATAACGTCAAGTAAGGTAGTGATACTGGAGAGGTACTTGACCAAATAGTGAAGGGACTTAAAGAAAAATGTAGCCATATATGGTTAGAGAATAACTACTTGATTGTGGTGGTCTTTTCATTGCTGCAGAAGATGAAATTATTAAAGTTGAAGGAACAAGGGCTGCTACAAATTGAAATTAGCTCCAATATCCTTGTGAGTATCATTAGTATGTAGGGTAAATGTTAGCTTGATGGCCTCAATAAACCATGCCTTTCAGTATTTATGCACTTACTATGTAGATCCCACCCCTTGGATCTGGATGACCCTGTGAACTACTTCATTCAATAAAATGTGGTGGAAATGACACCATGCCAGTTCCAATCCCAACCTGTAAGAAGTCCAGACAGCTTTTACTTTAGCACACTTAGGGACCTTGAGCTACAATTCCAGAGAGATCACTTGGAGAGACCACA
>NW_007730808.1:88529-92773 GCF_000696425.1 Galeopterus variegatus | reverse complement strand
ACTTTAGCACACTTAGGGACCTTGAGCTACAATTCCAGAGAGATCACTTGGAGAGACCACACAGAAAGTCTGAGAATATATGCAGGAGAACTAAAGAACCCAGTCAACAGCAAGACCTGTGACCCAGTCCCCAAATGTCTGCTGCTACAAATTGAAATTAGCTCCAATATCCTTGTGAGTATCATTAGTATGTAGGGTAAATGTTAGCTTGATGGCCTCAATAAACCATGCCTTTCAGTATTTATGCACTTACTATGTAGATCCCACCCCTTGGATCTGGATGACCCTGTGAACTACTTCATTCAATAAAATGTGGTGGAAATGACACCATGCCAGTTCCAATCCCAACCTGTAAGAAGTCCAGACAGCTTTTACTTTAGCACACTTAGGGACCTTGAGCTACAATTCCAGAGAGATCACTTGGAGAGACCACAAAGAAAGTCTGAGAATATATGCAGGAGAACTAAAGAACCCAGTCAACAGCAAGACCTGTGACCCAGTCCCCAAATGTCTAAGCCATCCTGGCTGACGCACTGGGTATATGAGACAAGAGACCATCTACAACATTCCAGTCCTGGCATTTATCATGTGGTGCAGAGATGAGCAAGCCATGCTGTGTCTTGTCTGAGTTCCTGACCCAAGGAATTGTGAAAAATAATACTATAGTTGTTGTTTTAAGTCACTAAATTTTGGAAAGTTTATTTTACAGCCATAGATAATTGAAACACAAATTGGTACCTAGAAGTGGGTTGCAACTATAACAAAAGGTATAAAACAGGTACCACTGGTTTTGGAAGTGGGAGGCCAGAAGGGCCTCAAAAAGACTGGAAGGGAGATTGGAGGATTGAAGGGAAATTGCTACTCCAGGCTGGAGAAAAGGAGACTGATATTACATATCAGCAGAGCAATTGGCCAAACTGTTGCCTTGGTCACATAGGAGACAGAAAAAAAAGATATCTAATGGATTTATGGACTTGGTAAGGAGATATCCAGGCATAATGTGGAAAGGACCAACTGGGTCCTTTTAGCTGCCTGTCATAAAGTAAAGGGAGGATCAAGATGAGCTAAAGAAGAAAATGTTTGGTTTTGAAACAGAATTTAGAGAAAATATAAGAAACTAGAACTTGGTAGCTTTGAAAATAAAATTGTTTCTCATTCCCAGCTTTTGCAGCCAGCAAAAGATTTCTAAAATATTACTCACAATACTTCATACATTCACTTTAAGTTTATGACCATATGAGGGTACCTCAAAAAGTTCATGGAAATATACAATTAAAAGATATTACAAATCTTTCTACGAACATTTGAAGACCTTTTGCACATTTTAAATAGACATTCAGCACTGCCAGCTAATCTTAATACACTTTCCTAATAAAGCTTTTCCCCAGGCATATTTTATAACTCCTCTTCTATTTTCAATACTCTGGCACCTCCTCCTCTCTCACTGATACCCTCACTTCAGACTTCGCAGAGAAAAAAAGATGCAATCAAATAAAAATTAATTCACCTAAACAACACCAACTCCATTAGTCTCTCTGTATCTATATCCATAAATTTTGCTTTTCCTCCTAACACAGGAAAAGAAGTGCCCCTGCTCTTGCCCATGGCCAATCCCTCCACTGTGATTTGGTTCACCCTCCTCTCATATGTGTAAGGATTTTGCTCCTGTAATTATCTCCATCATTTCTTGCAACATAAAATTCTCCCACTTTACTGGGTTATTTCCATTGGAATTCAAGCATGTCTTAACACAGCTTTAACACATCTTCTCTTGATTCCTCATTTCTCACAAGTTTCACAAGTACAACCTCATTTATCTGTCCTCCTTCAAAGAAAAACTTCTTGAATGAGTTGTTAAAAGTAACTCTCTCTACTTTCCCAATCTCCATTCTCTAACTTTCTAAAGATTTTTTGTATTTACTCCATTGAAATGATTCTTATCAAGGTCCCCACTGGCTTCTTGCTGAAGCCAATAATGACCTCTGTCTTCATCTTATGGGATCTCTCAGCAGCCTTTGACACGGTGACCACTCCTTCTTGATTAGACACTGTCTTCTGCAAGATGCTGCAATATAAGATGTATCTGATCATCTCCTCACTTGATGGTCACTCCTTATCAGCCTGTTTGACTGACTCATCCTCTTCAACCAGATATGGGATCTCTCAGCAGCCTTTGACACGGTGACCACTCCTTCTTGATTAGACACTGTCTTCTACAAGATGCTGCAATATAAGATGTATCTGATCATCTCCTCACTTGATGGTCACTCCTTATCAGCCTGTTTGACTGACTCATCCTCTTCAACCAGATGTCTATTTACAGTAGACAAAACATGTAACCAACCTAAATGTCCATCAACAGACAACTGCACAAGGAAGATGTGATATATCTACACAATGGAATACTACTTTCCTGTAAAAAAGAATGAAATTCTGCCACTTGCAGCAACATGGAGGAGCTTGGAGAAAATTGTGTTAAGTGAAATTAGCCAGACACAGAAAGAGAAATACCACATGTTCTCACTTATAATTGGGTTTTAAGAAGGAAGGAAAGAAAGAAAGAAGAGAAAGAAAGAAAGAAAAGACCACAATAATACGTTGAACTTTCGGAAGAAGAGAACAAGCCTAAGGATGCTAGAAATGGGGGTAGGATGGGAGGGAGGTTGGGGAGTGACAGGTTGGGTAAAGGGCATAAAGAAAAATTATGACTTGTAATAATGAATATGCTAATATTAATTTAAAAATCAACCAGACATCTAATTGTGGGAGAATCTCTTCTCTCCTTTATTGATGCCTTTCCCCTGGCTTATGACCCTAAATACCATTCATATACTGACCCTTAAAGCCCAGACATTTTTGGGGGGAGCAGGGTGGGATTTCAGGTTTATATATCTAGCAAGTGCCTGGAAATTTCCACTTAGATGTCTAATTAAGTACCTCAAAAATAATGCCAAAAGAGAACCATTGATTCTTACCTCCTCCATGCACTTACCTGTCTCAGGAAACGGCATCACTCTCCAGGAACTCAGATACTTGTTGATAATGAGAACATCCTTACCCAGACATTTCTACTGTTTCCTTCCTGAAGTGATTCTAATTGGTGTAGTCTGTCTTTTTTTTTGGTTGTCTAGGCTATAATCAATATTAGCGACTCATCACTATCTCATCCGGTGAGTGTTTTAACTTTCATTGCTTCCCATTTTAGGCTAGTCTAGAGTGAAAAACCAAGAGTAATTTTTGTCATTGATGTGACATGAATAATCTCTTGGGAAGACAGAATGAAATCAGGTCACTAAGTAACACTCTTAGCTGATTACAAGTGCCATGAGCTCATTGGTGACCGCATGGTGTCAACACCTTGGTTTTCTCTCTTAAGGGCCCAATGACAGCTGAACTCAATCATTACAACATCAGCAAGGACTCAACTGTGGAGAGACACCACTGGGATACTGCTGTCACTGTCCAAAGGAAAGCAGCTTAGTTCTAATTGTCTCTTTTCTCATTCTCAGAATTGGAGGATTGAAGAGGCCTGAGCAGAATGACTCCATGCCCTGTTTTATAAACAGGCATGCTTGGCAGTTGACCTGTAGTTGTAGTCATGTAAGATTCAGACACTATACTCTTCCGGGGAAAAGTGGCACATGTGGGCCAATCAGAATGATGGATTCTTTCCTGTTATTAAGTGACATTCATGCTGCAGTTTGGGAGAGCAATTTATATGAAAGATGTCTTCTGGCCAGGCTAGCCTATGCTGAGATCACTGAAGAAGGAAGAGAGGGTCTGAATGTTTTTTCTGTTCCCAAGTTTTTAATTCCACATCCTTACCTTCTTGAACTTTCCACCCCTCCCAATCTCACGGTAGCTATGTTCAACAGCCTGTAATCAACAGAGTGCTCTGGAGAGAAGAAATGAGTAGATGTCCAGCAATGTGAAATGGGAAAATTACCTCACTTCTCATTGCATATAAAAAATAGTGTATTTTTCTCATTCTGGAGTCCTCTAGCAACCAAAATAAATTCTTGAGTTATGGGAGAGGTCCTGGAAAATGTGTGGCTTTTAGATATGAAAGTCTTTTCTTTTTTCTTTTAGATTCCACAGATGAGTGAGATCATGCAAATTCTTCTTTCTGTGTCTGGATTATTTCACTTAGCATAATTTCCCCGAGGTTTATGAATGTTGTGATGAATGGTAGGATCTCTGTTTTTAAGGTTGGATAATATTCCATTGTGTATATATACCACAGT
>NW_007730808.1:84643-88154 GCF_000696425.1 Galeopterus variegatus | reverse complement strand
GAGGTCCTGGAAAATGTGTGGCTTTTAGATATGAAAGTCTTTTCTTTTTTCTTTTAGATTCTACAGATGAGTGAGATCATGCAAATTCTTCTTTCTGTGTCTGGATTATTTCACTTAGCATAACTTCCCCCAGGTTTATGAATGTTGTGACGAATGGTAGGATCTCTGTTTTTAAGGTTGGATAATATTCCATTGTGTATATATACCACAGTTTCATTAACCATTCATCATCCGTTGATAGACACTGGTTGTTTCCATATCTAGGTCGGAGGATATGAAATAGCAGATATGCAGAATGAACAAGTCTAGAGGTCTATTGTACAACATGAGGACTCCAGTTAGTAATATTGTATTTTGCAAAAAGAGTAAATTTTGGTGCTTGTGCTGCACACGTGCACACACACACACACACACACACACACACACTCTCACAAGTGGGGAACTAAGTAGGATGATGGATATGTTAATTTGCTTGACTATAGTAACCATTTTCATCATCTATATGTATATCAAAACATCATGTTGTATATCTTAAATACATACAGTAAAGTTTTCAAAGTAACGAAATTAAAGTGAAAGATATGGAAGCCTCCAACAGTGTTTGCCCCTGGGTTGTCTGTATGGATGTTTTCTATGATGTTGACTTCTTGCTGCCATTAGCCTCATCTCTTGGGTCTTTTTATCTATTATCCTTCCAGTTTCATTAGCTTGTGGGCCAACTCCACAAAGGATGACTCTGTGTCTTTTCTCTGTTATTTCTGCTGCCTGGCACAAAATAGTGATTAATGAAGTTTGGTTGAATGAATGAAAAAAAAGAAGAAGAGTAAAACTAACATAAAACAATGGAAAGGCAATTTTTGTAAACTTTTTGGAAGAGAGGTACCCTCATATAGTAGTGTCTTGAGTATATCCTAACTTTGCTTTAATGCTATAAAATTATTATCTCATTTAAGCATCAACATGAGTTAGGATATCTTATTCAACTTTTTGATGAGAATATTAAGAATCATCAAGATTAAATAGCTAAAGAGATTGAAGTGATGTGATCACAAGCTAAGGATTGCTGGCAGCCACCTGAAGCTGGAAGAGGCAAGGGAGAAATTGTCTTGTAGAGCCTGCAGAGGGAACACAGGGCCCACACCTTGATGTTGGTCCAGTGAAACCTTTTCTGAACTTCTGGACTCTGTAACTGTGAGAAAATAAATGTTTGTTGTCTTAAGAAAAAAAAATAAATAAAGATTACATAGTAATAAGTGATGTTGCCAAAACTCAAATATCGACCTCTCTCATCCCATAGCTGATGTAGTTTTGTTTTTGTTTTTTTCCCTTGTAAACCATATAGAACAGAGATGCTGGGTTTGCATGAAATATACTGTGTTAATGGTGTTGCAAGTTGCTTTTGACCTTCAGGCATCTCCTGCACACATATGTGGACATGATGCCTGCTTCAGGCACTCACAGGTACAGAGTATCAACTTAGCAAGAGGAAGAAGCCATCTTATCAGCTTGGAGTCTTCTGATGTGTTCTGAAGGACTGGCAAAAAATTTCTTTTTCCTGTATTTTCAATTTTGCTGCAATTCACTATGGAGTGATTGTTTTTAGCTGTTGGCAAAATCTTTTCTTATTGGTTGTGCTTTTTGGGGGAGGGGATTCTGCATTCAATAGGGTTCACTTTTGGCTGCATATCAGAAACAACCAGAAACAACCAGAAACAATAGTAGTTTCATCCCATAGAGGTTTATTTCTCCTTCTTAGCAAAAATACCTGAGTCAATTCAGTTATTCCATGGAGTTGTCTAGGACTTAGACTCCTTTCTCATTTATTGCTTTCCTCTTTTAAAAAATTGCTTTTAATTGACAAATAAAAATTGTGTATATTTATGGTGTACAACATGATGTTTTAATATATGTATAGATTGTGGGATGGCTAAATCAAGCCAATTAACATACCCATTATCTCACATGCTTATTTTTTTGTGGTGAGAACATTTAAAATTTCTCTGTTTTACTCTGCCATATCTCTGGTGTGGCTTTCATTCTCGAGGTTACAAGAGAGTGACTATATCTTCTAGGCATCATACTCACATTCTACACAGGAAAAAGGGGGTAGGGGAAAAAAGTGGAAAAAATCAATAGACTCCGTTTCTTTCTATTTATTTATTTACTTATTGTAACAAAGTTGATTGTACATATCTGTGGGGTATGGAGTTGAACATCAATACTCGTGTGCAATATGTGAGGCTTACATCAGCATAATTATTATTCTCAATAATAATATGCACTGTCGTTGGTATTCATGGCCCTTTACCCTTTTCACCCTACCCCCTCCCTTCCCACTTCTAGTAACCTCAGTTGTCCTTTTGAAAGTTCAATGTATTATTGTGAATGTTGTATCTTTCTTTTAATTATATGTTTATTATCTTAGCTCCCACTTACGAGTGAGAGCATATGGTATTTCCCTTTCTGTGCCTGGCTTTATTTTACTTAATATGATTTTATCTAAGTTCATCATTAGACTCTGTTTCAACATTCCAAATAACTCGGTCCTCTTTTTAAAAACTTACTATCTCAGTGACCAGGAGAGTGACATCTTGATGTGCCATAAGATCAGGGAGATTGCCTATTCTAACTGGGCATATTGCTACTTCATACAAAATAGAGTTCTATAATTCAGGAAGAACAAAAGAGTGAATACTGCCTAGGTAATCATTGGTGTCTGTCACAGTCTACCTTTGGTTAAGCAACATCTATGCATACCCTTCTTTTTAGGAAAGGGTCAAAACCACCAAAGTCTCATTCAATTATACCATTTAGCTCAGAGTCCCAAAGTATTTGCCAGGTTCTTGAGTTTCCATAATGAATAAATTTAATGACATTTTTTGTATGCCTCCTACACATGCCAATATATGGTGGTAGAGGGGAAAGAGGATAATGGCAAGAAAACTACAATTCAGAACACAGGAAAATTGGAGAGTCACCAGTCCAGAGCAGTCATCAGATCCTCTGAGGAGTAAGAGAGACACTTTCTTGCCCTAGCAGTGGACTCAGTGCTTTTGCAGCTGATTGGCAGGCCTGGATCTGCTCTCTGGAACTATACTCTTTGTCTATTAACCTCTCCAAGTCCAAGTATGAGGAAGGTATTGGGAAGATTGTTGCTTTGTGTCGCTTTGCCCCTAATGGATTTGTCACCCCACTTCCCCTGGGTGATGGAGATGCAAAGGATTACTCAAAGCCCATCTCTTCTAAGCAGTGAGAAGCCCCAAAGTGGTTAACTTCCCTGGGACCCTCCAACAAGAGGCAACCCTCCCTTGGGAAATTAATTTATTTTCCAGACTAGGAAGTTACAAGAAGAGAACATAGGTGGGGTTATAGTTTAACAATATAGGCTGGTAACTTTCAGTGAAATAAGCCAGATGACATTCCAGTAAGACAATTAATGAAAGCTTGATCTTAGCAAACATTCCTTCTCCCTCTAGCAATTTTCCAGTATCTTTACATTTCAAGCAGTAAC